>NC_054582.1:2458116-2514148 GCF_017654505.1 Polyodon spathula
TTATTATTATTATTATTATTATTATTATTATTATTATTATTAGTAGTAGTAGTAGTAGTAGTAGTAGTATTATCAGGTCAATGTGACCATATGGGTCGGTATAAACCCCCAGATGGTTCTTCACATAATCATACATGATCGTCTCATGCAAGTTATGTAAGTGTATTTAGAAATGATTGCAGTTTAGCATCTAAACGAAGGCTTGGCAATGCAATATTTTAAGCCACAAATGAAATGCAGTGTAATACAAACTTAAAAATGTGACTAATTCCTTGTTGATTCATTTCTTAATAATAATCGTTTGTCTCTTCTTTGTCCCTTCATCGCTCATCCTTTCTCTCACATTTTACATTTGCCTGTTTGCTTGTTTTTCACTTTTGTTTTCACCTCATCTTTGCAATCCTTTTTGCGTGCCATGCTTTGCCCTCATCTCCTTGCACGACCACCCTCTCTCACGCCCCCTCCCTCTGTGTGCCACTAGGTGTTTCCAGCTAATCCAGAGGAGTCCTGGCAGGTGTACAGCTCAGCCCAGGACAGTGAGGGCAGGTGTATCTGCACAGTGGTGGCGCCCCAGCAAGCCATGTGTTCACGTGACGCCAGGACCAAGCAGCTGAGGCAGCTTCTGGAAAAAGTAATCAAGTCAACATCACACCTTCCTCTGGGGAGAGAGGGATTCACTTCATAGCTCCCTTTGCAAATTACCTCATTTGTTTTTCCCAAAATTTTGAAGCTTGATCACACATACTGAAATGTGGATGCCATACTGAACACTGATAGAAAATATTCTTGTGCATTTGTTGCACTGCATAGATGACTGAAAGGCTGTCTAAACATCTGAAATTATACCGTCTTGCTTACTTCCAAGGCAAGGTTTTAAACCACAGGATTGGTCTGTCCTTCATAAATGAAAGCCATAATGAACAAAACATTATAATATAAAGTCAAATATTTGGACATTCTAGTTTAATTGTATTTTTTTTGTCACTAGTAGCCAAATGTATTTATGGCAATGATAATTTATATCCTAGGTCTATTTCCACTCTCACTGTATATGTATCAAACAAACTGAGTACAGTGAAGATACATCTAGATTTGCACTTTATATGTGTGCCTGAACTAAAAATGTGTTCATACCTTTGACATAGCATACTTGTTAACTAACCATTTTGTTAAAACTGTAAAATCCAATCATCAGATACTAACAGCATTTAAGATGCACCTAATAGACAGCCCAGTATGATATGGTCCCAGAAATGTTTTGCTGAAATGTCTATGTACATAATTGGCAATGGGACAGCATGCTGAGTGTTTTAGTGCAATGAAATATCAGAAGCTTAAGTGCCAGTCCAGAATAGTTTCTGCTTTGGCATTTGCCACCTGTTGTTAAAAAACAGTCTTTCACAATATTGATCCACTTGCGCTGATGATTTCCCGCAAGCATGCTGCTCTCTGGGCTAGAGTGTTTTGCATTGCGTTTGAAGCTGCAGTCTGACACAGATTTTCAGCTTTATACTGCAATGAAATGCCTTGGTGAGCGTTTACTACATTCTTCCATGATTTATACATCGTTGCACTGTACTGTACCCAAATGTATGGTGTCGACGTTCCAGTTCATTTACATTCCCTAAAGGGAGTTTCATCTGCCTTTGAAGTTTTCTTGCCACTCAGTAAACAGGCATGCTCCTGCTCAGCTCAGCAGAGCAAAACAAAAGAGAATCGCCTGTTTAACCCAGAAAAATGCTACATATCTGATATTTTATAGGTTCATAAACTACCGAACTTCTTAAATATGTATACAATATGTATTTAAACAAATGGTGCATTGCAACTTCAAATGAAAAACAAACTGAATAAAAATTTAGAGGAAAATGGTAAATGTTTTCTTTTGTTGGTGTTAACCTGAAAACAGTGTTTAGTTTAGTTTAGTTTAGTTTAGTTTAGTTTAGTGTTATTCATTTCCAGTGAGGCACTCTATGTATGGCAAACTCATACATACAGTGGATTAAAGTCATGCTGACAGCTCTAATTTTGTATTTAAAGATACAGTGAGGGATGTACCGTATGTCATCAACTCATTGTATTCTTTCTTTTCAGGTGCAAAACATGACACAGTCCATCGAGGTCCTAGACAGACGGACCCAGAGGGATCTACAGTACGTAGAGAAGATGGAGACCCAGATGCGAGGTTTAGAATCCAGGTTTAAACAGGTGGAAGAAAACCACAAGCAGCAACTGGCCAGACAATATAAGGTGAGAGAAATGATCTAAAACCTTCCTAATACTGTAAACCAATTCCGAGTTCCTTCAGTACCCGTTTCCCCCGAAACGCCAGCTGAACAAGCCAGTGTGGGTGAGCTGGTGTTTTGGGCTACTCCTGTTCATCTGTCTTCAGCAACCCTTTCCCTACTTGAATGACACTTGACCTCCCCAAAAGTGAACCAGAATCAAAGTATTTAGACCGTAGTTTGCATGTGCTATAGGTGCAATTATAATGTTATAAACAAATCGATAACCAAAGCTTTATAATCATATTTCTTTCCTTATTATTAGCCTGATCGTTATACTGATTTTTTTTCAATACTTTAATTTCGTTATTACAGTACAACACTGTCATTTAAAAGAATACAGATTCCTGGCTCCTTAAAACGTTCTCCTAGTGGGCTGGCTGCAATTAGACCACGTGTAGCGTGTAGTTAGGTACAAAAACCACAAAAAATAAATTAAAAAAGCTAATACCTTAAATAAATTCAATATAGTGATAGTAGCAACAGTGGTAATCCATAAGAAATGGATTTTAAATCCTTGGTTATCACTCAGTGAAAGTCATTTCAAACTGTAATTACAGTCTGCAGAGTGTCTAACTAGAGAAAATGCATTTAAGCTTCTGGCTAATTAAACTCATCAGATTTTTGTACTATTTGCAGTTGTTTGATCAAAATAATATCAGTAAGTCAACCAATACAAACACATACAATAGTAAGCTATAGAATTAAATTGGTAACACTTTAAAATAATTGTTGCAAATTCATAATGAATTCTGACTGAATCCCATAGGAATTACACATGAATATCTTATGCGCGTCCTCTGAGTTCTGAAGTAATTCATTTTAAATTCAGCCCTGTTAATTCATGTGGATTTAATTACCCGCATTCATTCAATGTTACTTTGTAACACATTATATTGATCACATGTATAAGGCATTTATAGACCCATCAGAGGATGGTGTTAGTTCATGCATGAATGCATGCTTTATACCTGTGATCAAGGAAAAGTCCAACTTTTGGATATTATGACAATTGTTTTGGCCCTTATCAGTCGCTTGATAACACTTCCATTATTACAGGAATTAAGAGTTAACCCAAAGATTTAAATTAATTGAATAGCCTTAAAAGACCTGGCACAAAGAAGGTCCCTGCTCGAATAGACCAGAAGAGCCACAGGAGTAAAACACTCATTTTAAATCTAGTTATAATGGCAGCAGGACATTGCATATTCAGATGGGATTGATACAGAAAATACTTTGTGTCCTGTTTTTCAAGCTGCTCTTTGCTGCAATGCATTAGTGAAAAGGTCTTTATTCCCAGTGGGAAATTTCTTTCTGAGGGAGTGTTCTCAAAGGGGGAAAGGGTTATGCTGGACATGAATGTCACGTGGTAAGACCATTATGTAGTTATGCACAGAAGGTAAGACTCCAGCGCTGTCCTGTTCCCCTGGAGCTCCTAAGAGCTGTTACTTTGCTGCTTTGAAAGCATGTTAAAGCTACAGTCACTACCTGTGCTCGCTGTCCCTGATTTATATTTCTGAATGGGAGTATTTTTGAAAAGTGTAGTACCAGTATAGGTCTACACTCCCCCACCCCCTTGTAAAAAAAAAATAAAAATAAGTGATGTACTTAATGCAGATGACAGATTTGTGTACTAAATTGTAATTGCATATTTAAAAAATAATAATCTTTTAGACTGTAAAATGACTAATACAAATCATAGAGATGTGCAAAAACATGGATATTGCTTACATTTGTAAAGTGCTACTTGGTGTCTAAATATTGTAATTGCACTGCTGTTTTTAAAGAGAACGTCAATGCTTTTTTGCATTGGTGACATCAGCCCCCACAAAAGAAAACAAAAACAAGTGGTTAGGTTTTCAGTTTGTTGTGTAGCCATCTACAGAGACTGCACTAAATACTTATTTGAGTACAGAATACCGTTTAAAGCATCAAAGCTGATTTAGTTTACAACATACATTGTTTGAAATATTAAAATCTGAACCGTCCAGCTTCCAAACAGTCATTAGTATCTAAATGATGAATAGATTGTGTTTAAAACTGGAAACAGAGTAGTCATTTTTTATGTTTTCATTCAAATTAAAGTAACATATAAACAACAATATATTTTTGAAGGTAAATACTTAACATTTTTAAGTCAACATTTTGTCTCTCAAAAAAACAGGCAAGAATACCATGTAATCGCTGGTAATCAGAATTAGATCTTTTACGGCAAAATGCAATGTTATCAGTTGAATTCTCCTTTTCACGAAGGATGGTGAAAATCATAATTTTTCTAAAGATGCTAAAAAATAAGGCCAATACTGTCTTTCTTTTTTTTCAACAAAATACAAAATGGTAAATATTCCAGTGTTTACCATTTCATTGCTCCTTTGTAGTTTATTTTAATAAAAACAAAATCATTGCCCCTTTACTTCCAGGCCTATAGAAATGGCAAGAGAACAATGAAAGGGTAAACATGGGATCCAGTGCCATATCCCTTTGAGGCCCATGTTCCAGTAGAATGTATTTTAGTGTGTACTGTGTACTGTATCGGGAGTCACCATAAGTAAAAGATTCAAATGAGATCTTTGGAAACGATGAGACATTTGTGCAGAAATAGAAAGATACACACATAGGCTTTATTGAAGATCTTACATAAACTGAAGTTCTTGTCTGTACATGGATACACACTTTGTACACTTCTGGATACGGTTATAGCAAACATCCCTGGTTTTCTGCACATCTCTGCACAGCATTATGTATTATTATTATGATCTGAATGTGTTTGCATGTTATATATCTCACACTTGCTGACTTAATACCGCTGCTGTGATATAATGTGAAATGATGTGCATTTGGGAATGCACTGACATGTTACCCATTGCTGAATGTGATGTTTATTAGATAGCTTAGAGAGCTAGCTCCTCAACAGTATCTCATTTTCTTGCTTACAGGGCTAACTTTAAGAAATTTTATCAAAGCTGCAGTGACTGAAGATGCAGGTCAATCCAGTGTAACCATGAACTGGGCCTCAGAGTTTTTGCACCACGCAGTTTATTTCAAATTAGCACCTTTAAAACTAAGGAACCTGACCAGTGATGAGAACTTCCTGCATGTAATTGTAGAAGCATTCCATGAATAGTTTGACCTCTTTTTTAAAAAAAATTATTATTATTTTTTTTTTTATGTCAATGCATATTTGATTACGAAAGAAAAAAAAACAAAACAAAAAAAAAAAAAACTTTGTTGTATGTTATCTGAAGCATGTACCCTAAGATGTTGCATTTTAAAACATGATAAATAAAGACCTTTCCCAATTGTTTTTGGTGTACTGAAGACTGTTTGATACTGCTTGCTATATATATATGGGCTTAGTGATTTTGACAGTGATAGGCACACACTGCATTCACCTTAGGGAGTCAGAGAGGCAGGGAGCAAGACAGGGTGTTGTAGATTTTTGCATGCATGGCACTGAACCCAGCTTATTTTAACCTTTCAGGCAATAAAAACGAAAATGGAGGAACTTAGGCCTTTGATACCAGTGTTGGAGGAGTACAAAGCCGATGCAAAATTGGTAATGCAGTTTAAAGAGGAAGTCCAGAATCTGACGTCAGTTCTTAACGAACTCCAGGAGGAGATTGGCGCCTATGACTACGAGGAACTTCAGAACAGAGTGTCAAATCTTGAAGAAAGGCTCCGTGCATGCATGCAAAAATTAGGTAGGCTCAGAAAAAAAACGCTGACTGCTCAAAGGGTGAGTGGTCAGTTTGCATTTAGCCCTGGTCAAGAAGACAGCCCCACACCCCCTGACCCCTCCCTTACATTTAGTGTTGTTAGCTTGGCATGCTGGGTAGCTGTAGGTTTTTAACAACAATCCCACACACTCAAGGCTCACACAACATCTGCTCAGGACAAAAAAACTAATAGAAAAAGCTGAAGGGACACAGATTAACATGTGACCACCTGGTGGTGCAGTTTGCCAAGTTAAAATCCCAATGAAAGAAAGTGCAGTTACAAAACTTGGCAACCAGTGTCACTGTTTGCCAAATGAAAACCCCAATCACAGTAAATGTATTCACCACATTCTGCTATACAAAAAAAATCCCCTGTATCAACCATAATCTACATTTTTTTCCCTCTCGCATTCCTAATATATAGCGGAGCTCTGACTTAAGAAATGGGCCTTGCTTCCGTAGCCTCTAAAGATTTACAGAGAAAAATAAGCTTGTCTCTAATTTTGTAGGGAGCCAGACTGAGAAATCTGACTCCCTTAAAGATGTAATTAACGGGCAGGCTGTCCCTCTCAGCCAATGACTGGACACCCAGAGGAGTGATTGCAAATTAAACAAAGACCAAGTCCTGCCTTTTGAAACCTCAGATCAATATCCTGATTGTTTTGGATTTATCAAGTGCATATACAACAGAGTTACAGGTACCCTTAAAATTAGAATTAATGGTACAGAAGTCAATCCTCATAAACAATGGGCAAATAACTTGAAATATGCCTAATACAGTATTCAGTTGGACTGGGACATAAAAGATTATCCTGCACAAGCCATTCTCATCTTTCAAGGGACCATACAACTGAGAGTTTCTGCTTTTATTGGCTTTTACCTGTTATCCAAACAGTCTAAAATAAACAGTAATTGAAATGCAAAAAGAGCATTCTAACATTGCCGCTAGTTTGACATTGACAGCTCTGCATTCCAAAACGCGAGAGATTGCTTATCATAAATGCATACGGCTCTAGAAAATGAGATCTCATGGCTGAGGCAGTTTATCAGTGTGTCTAGGGACCTGCAAGGACAGATTTCGAAAGAACAGTGACAGGACAAATGCCTATTAACCTTGCAGGCTGGCAAACTGCTACCTGTGTGCCTTAGACCTGTACTGAGCAATGTATTGTCTCCACATTTTCTAACAGAAATTTACACTGATACATACCAGTCTTCAATGTATGTAATCTGGTCTGTATAAAAAATCCTCTTGGATATTTCAGGCTATTAACTTGTCTGATGCTGGTGGGTTGATGCCTGCCAATAGAGGGAATAATTACATTATATATATACTGAAGACCAAAACAGGGTACTGAATGCAATTAACTAGCTTGTATTGTAACACTTTAAAAGCGCTGGTCAGTCCATAAAGAGCTGAAGTAAGGCTCATTTGAAAACTGAATGTGTGAAATAAACCCTTAATAGATCCCTACATCATTAGATTTCAATAGATTTTTTTTTTCTTCAATATGTAATACTTTGCATACAGTACACACAAACACACTGCTGGACATTATACAGGTAGGGATGACTAGATCATCTATGCTGTGTTTGAGCCCCATATGATTCTCAGTCTGGAGCGGTCGTCTTTCAGACAATCATCTTTGCTAATGTGGGCTGCATGTCTGTCTTCTGTGATCTCTACATATAAATCTGCAGTTAATCCCTGAAAGCATTCTGGGCATGTTAATTTATACCGAGACAATTGTTTGACTGTTTCTAAGCAGACACCATTTAACAAATTGCCTCAAAAAGCCTCTCAAAAGCTTATTCGAGTGACAAATAAAACAATAATTTATGTGTATCGAGGTGTAAAATAATTCCTGCTTAGCTGTACAATTTCATTCATCATTGTTACTTTTTCACAATCATTTTTTTTCTGTTTATTTTCTTTCATCAGCATGCATTCTGTCACTCGTCCCTTTGGGATATTAATTAAGACTTACCTTGGTATCAATTCTGAGTCAATATAAGTAATTGGCGAGCATGCAAACAAGCCCTGAATGCAAACAGCAGATTGTATGTAAATGCAGGTCTTTAATTTCACCTCTTGGCTTGTAGCTGACATGCTGGCTGGCTGTCTTTTTCCTCTGAGGGGAGGCTTTAATGATCAATTGGTTCATTGGTTCTCCTCCCCCTGAGAGTTCATGGATTTGATTGCTTCTTCTTTCATAATTTAGCACAGTTACTGGCAGCCAGTCCCTTTGGCACTAACAAAATATTGTCACTTTACCCAAATAAATAAATAAATAAATAAATAATAATATCTCTTGCCTTCTCCAGTTCACTTTACTAGTGTAGTATTTTCTCTTAATTTTATTTTATTCTGTTTCATCGCTTGTGTTTTTTTCTTTATATTTTTTGGTGCTAATCAAGGATTCTTAAATAAAAAGACCCCCCCCCCCCCCCCCCCCTCCCAATTGGCACTGACAGATGACTGTGAATCTGCAGCTTAATAAGCCAATCAATAATGAACAAGACCAGGGTTTACGCTTCTTTCTAGTGAATTGATTACCTTTCACAAAAGTCTGAATGCCATTATTCAAATACATTTCCCTAATAAATCAAATGCTAACCTAGAGATATTTGCTATGTTAGTCTCAAAATTTTGACTATGAAAGAAAAGAGATTTCTTATAAGACTTTGGAACTAACAAACATCACAGATAAAGTGGTTTCTTCATTAACCAGCATTTATGACAAGGATAGAGGATAGCACTGCATTTAAAGATTCAGTTAACTGATTGTTATTGTTCACGTGTAACACATCCACCTGAGGTCCAGCGTAAAATAGGTTTTGTGAAATAAGCTGGCGCCCATTTCAAGATTTCAAGACCAAAAAAATACTGTTTGGCTCAAATAGGCGTTTTGGTTGTTTTATTCTAGCAAAGCTCATACACCCACACACTAATTTTCTTCTAGTGCTGCCAGAGAATTATGAGATGGTGCAAGTTAATTCACTCCAGCAGAAGGCTGCACACAGAATGATTTAATTCCGTTGCAATCCACATGTGCGTCCACACAATACAACATCAGAATCAGCACCATACAGTACCTCATTCTACATCAATGAGCAAGACAGAATAAGAAGAATTGAATTGCTGTGTTTAGAAAAGGGAGATTGGTGAAGCCAGTCACCCATTCAGAATTCATTTTTTAATGACAATTTAGATAGATCTGGGCAGGGGAGGGGGGTCCAGAACTACACAAAAGAATGAGATGCAGTTGGTGCCCTGATAATACCATTGGGCACTTCCTACTAAGAGTTGTATTATTGCATTTTGCAACCTATTTGATCCTAATCCATAAAGCCAAAGAACACACAGTTTGTGCTTTTATGTAAAGTTTCAGTAGCAGGGAGAACTACAGGAGATGAAATGATTCCGCTGCTGAGAGAAGCAAGAGCTTGAAAGAGATTACGAATCACCCAAAGTCTATTTGGCATTCCAAATGTAAAGACAACAGCGCTTTGAATGTTAGTATGAAACAACAGATGCAGACGTAAATAAAAAGAGAGATGAGGACAGAACTCAAGAATAGCAGCCCGTATTGGAAACAGGTTAAGGTTATGGGAGGTGGATAACATATTTAAGATTAAAAGAATCTGTTAATATTGAACCTTTGTTTAAATTTTTCTAATCAAAGGTAAGCTGTAACACCCTAAAATTGATGGATTTGTTTTACTTGAAACTAGAATGTATCGATACTGAAACTGTTTAAATGCTTCTTTAAAAAGGTGCTATAACTAGAGTTTTGACTTTAGTCTTCTTGTTCTGACATGTGCGAGTGAAGTGAGGGGGAAGATTAGAATTGGTAGGAGGCTGTCACTTAACAAGCCCCTGTTACTGAAATGGATAGCTCCTTGATTAGCCCTGGTGTGGCCAAACATGCATTCCATACGCTGTCTACTAGTTCTGCATGAACACCTCTGGAACAGCTGTGTTGAACACTTGCTAAATCTGGACGTCTCTCTTGACAAGTGTGAGCAGTGTTCAGATTGTTTTCTGCAATGATCCAAGGCTGAATTGCAAGGAGTCCCCAGTGCCACTCACGGCATGTCTCCTGCATCGAAACAAAAGAACATTTCTTTCCAATAACATTGACAGTATTATGTGTATTTTAACTTACAGGCAATGTGTCAAATTGACAGTCAAGCAACAAACTGAATCTTCATTTATAAAATTAATAAATACCAGGACATATAATGATAATATATTAAATGAGCAAACACAATTTTATACCACTACGTATACTACTTTATGATGGCACGGCATAGTGTAAAACATAATATAATGAACGGCTATATATATATATATATATATATATATATATATATATATATATATATATATATATATATATATATATAAGAGTTCTATGATTATTCATTAATGTTTGATGTTTTTTCATGTGTCTTACTGACAGAGAGATGTAGTTAGACGGATATAGATACAAAGAGAGATGTGTCAATATCATTAACATGTGTTTGCAAGGACACTACCAAACTTTGTTCCACACTTGCAGCTTGTGGCAAATTGACAGGAATAAGCGACCCTGTTACAATAAAAGCGTCTGGATCAAGATTTGGATCGTGGATGACTGACCCCCTGGCTCCAGAAGGCGATAGCCGGGTAAGTCTTACTGCTAATGAAAATAATGGAAATGTTTTTGCAACATGCTTATACTTTGTAGTGTACCATTGGCTCTGCTCATGTACATTTCGAAACCCTAAATGACCTTATTAGACACATTAGTTCTCGTATAGCTTCATTTTGTGGTGAAGTCTAGTGGTATCTGGCTAAATGTTGTATTTTACCAGCAAACGAAGAGCAAAGTGTCATATTAATGAGCACATCAAAAGCTGTAGTCACTAGGTGGTTAATCCTGATTTTGTCATACACAGATTAAGAGATGCGGAAATTGCAATAAAGGCTGCTTTAATATGCAAAATACTATAATAAATCCGGTTTGGCTTTTCTGCAGAATGTGTAAAGAGCTTTCAACGTTTCCCCATTAAAATTGATTGGAAGTCTAATATCTGGTGGGACACATACCCGATAGATGTCAGCCACCACTATGCAAATGACAGGCGTATGATGTTAACCAACCCCATAGTTAAGTGACTTGCATAGATAAACACAGCTGTACTTATAATTGCTAATACTCTAGATCCTTTAGGATTGTTTTATTTGATGGGAAAGGTTATGGCAGAAAAACACAAAACTAGGTATTTTGGCATTCGCTAATGGCATTGAATCATTTAAACTTGTCATCTGAAAAGTAAAACATGGCAGTAGAGCCCTCATTTTCACATGTCACTGCACTGGTAATGTATACACTGTGCTGTGCATATAGTTTGTAAAGGGGATTTTTTTTTTAAAAGCTGTATTTTCTAGAACTACACAAGGTTTTATTTAGATTTGATTCATATGAAGAAGAAACAAGTAATTCCCTGAGTAGAATTCTAGATATTAAACTCATTAGCATGCAAACAACATCTTTGAAAGGCACTGCTAAAAACTGAAGAAGAATCCCATCTCTAGCTGAAACCGAAGCAATGGGGGCTGGTGGAGGAGCATCCAAGAAAGCTGCAAATTGTATAATTTATTACAATTGTGCCACAAATGCATTATTCATTACCAAAGGGGATTCAGCCTTCATCAACCGCAGATCAGTTACAGCCAAAAACCACAAGGAAAGAAGCACTTGCAATGTCTTGTTGTAAAAAGTCTATTGATGGTTGTAATTGTTACAATTTTTTTCTGGGGCACGTTGAATGAATGCGTAGTTATGAACTTCATGTATGTTTCAAGCATTGGGGCAAAGGGATTTTAATTACAGACTATTTTTTCTTTCTATGGAAAATACACCAAATAGGTAAAAGTGTGCTTTTTTAGTATTTTTGATGATGTAATAATGCTAAATTAAAGATGATGGATAATGCTGTTCACATGTGCATTAAATCTGCATGGAAGTGTAGCTATTGCCTGGTCAATAGACCATTTGCTTAAAGGGCTCTCAGTGAATCAGGGGGTAGCAGCGAGGGCAGAAGAGGGGGATACGGTGAGTTATGACTGAATATTAACACAAGAAAAGGCAGGCAACTGGGTGATAACCTTATGTGAACTCCTGAACAACATACTTCTGCTGAAAGAATGAATGGGTGTACTTTGTTTATTCAAATGCCAGACACCTTGATTATTGTATTTTTTTGGTTTCAATGCAGGTTTGGTACATGGATGGTTACCACAACAACCGTTTTGTGCGGGAGTACAAGTCCATAGCTGACTTCATGAACACGGACAACTTCACCTCCCACCGCCTCCCCCACCCTTGGTCTGGCACTGGCCAGGTGGTGTACAATGGCTCCATCTACTTCAACAAGTTCCAGAGCCACATCATCATCAAGTTCGACTTCAAGACCTCGTCTATCAGCAAGACTCGCACCCTGGACTACGCTGGCTACAACAACATGTACCACTACGCCTGGGGCGGCCACTCGGACATCGATCTCATGGTGGATGAGGGGGGCCTGTGGGCAGTCTATGCCACAAACCAGAATGCCGGGAACATCGTCATTAGCAAGCTAGACCCCAACACCCTTCAGGTCCTGCAGAGCTGGGCAACAAACCACCCCAAACGAAGCGCTGGAGAGGCCTTTATGATCTGTGGCACCCTCTATGTCACCAATGGCTACTCAGGGGGCACCAAGGTCTACTATGCCTTCCAAACCAACACCTCCACCTACGAATACATTGATATCCCTTTTCAAAACAAGTACTCCCATATCTCTATGCTGGACTACAATCCCAAGGACAGGGCACTGTATGCATGGAACAACGGACACCAGGTGCTCTATAATGTTACCCTGTTCCATGTCATCAGGTCGGATGAGTTGTAGTCCATCCATCGACCTTCTTCGATATATAAGTGCATTGCTTCATGTGGGGGAAAAGCTATGAAGGAGTTTAAAAGCATAGCTTAAGACAGCTGTCAAAAAGGCCATACCTTTTTTAAAAGAAATAAAGAACTGTGTTTCCAAAGCAGTACCTCTACTTTTCCTGTGCATTGTGCATCATCACACGCCCATCATCAGACTTGAGACTCATGTTATCAAGATGGGACGCAGCTGGAACTGCACTTAGAGGAAAACAACACGTATATATATATATATATATATTTTTTTTTTTTTCGATAGCAATTAAAACCCGCCAACTAAAGAAATGAAGGCAATGACTGTTGGAAACACCTTGTTATAAGTCTGTTTTTTTTTTGCGTGTGTGAAACTTAGACTCTTGGTTTCTTCATTTATTTTGCATGAGGATTTTATAACACCACAGTCAGCTTTCCTGGATGTTCTTTACTATCTGTAAAAGTGAAATGTGTAAAAAGAAAAAAAAAGAAGGGGGGTGCTAGTCCATATCTTGCAAGACTAACTTTTTGTTTTGTCTTTTTGTTCTCTTTTTATGTTCTTGTATCACATTGCTGTTAGTGTTGCTATAACTGTGCTGTATATCTTTGTTAGGTCGGACTGTGGCGAAAGAAACTATCTAGCTCATATATTTCCTGTCTAGTGAAAAATATCACAAGAGAACTTATCAAGTAATGTATTAACGAGACAATGTTGTAACCGTTGTTTTGACTTTCTGGATTCTTTCTGGAAGTATGCTGTTTAATGTTCTTTAGCAGAGATACCTGGTGGCATCTTGGTCTGTTCAACTTACATGAATATGTATTGTACCTGCGATGAGGTAGTTTGTATTAATAAATGAAAGTTTTGGTTCCATAAATATGTTCCTGAGTCCCTTTGAATTTTAAAGTTATGAATCAGTGGTACTTAAAGATTAAGTTATACATCCCCACGTGTTGCTCCAACTGTTTAAATAACATACCAGTAATTTTTCTTTTCATTGTTAACATCCTGACAACTTTTTACACTTCTAACTTTAAAGTCTGTTTCAAAGCTATTTTCAAAATGTCTGCTCTAGTGCACTAGTAGTGAAAGGATTGTTGTCAAACAGGTAACACAGCAATAACAATCCATGATGTGGTACGGAACAGAAAAGTCAGTCAACACTTACTGTGTTGTTTTGTTTTTGTTTTTGTTTTTTATCGATCTTCCTGCAGTAATTTATAGTATAGGTCTCAAACCCCAGTGCACTAGAGTGGACATTTTGAAAAGAGCTTTGATACAGACTGTAACGCTATATTGCACTTCCTAGGTTTGCTCTACTCATTGTTTGAAAACTTGTCATGGCTACATAGCAATTGGAAATGCAAGACACACAATTAGCTATAACCCCAGTAATTGACATTAATACCACTGTATTTATACAAGTAATTACATCAAAACTACATTAGAACTATAGTACACAACTACATACTGTATGCATTTATCATTTGCAGTGTCCCATTACTAACTTCCAAAAGCTTGCACAGTATTACACAATTACAGCGTAGTTAAAGACACTCAAATAATGTTACCAGTATTTAGTGATGACATGTCCTCTGTCCTGCTTTATACTAGATTACTGCATTACAGCATTAACACTAAACTACTGAAGCATATACTCGTTCTTGGGTAACTTTACCAGCCTAATCAATCAAGGCTACACATGTACACAGTTGCAGTTGGGTAAAGGAAATGCATAAGATATGGATTGAACAACAACGTTATCTCTGGGTCATATTTTGAACCATACAAATACATGTTCAGAGAGGAATGAAATAATTATACAGCTGGTTTCACAGACCTGATTAGCACTCATTTTGGACTATCGTATAAAATGAGTTTACAAAGAGCAATAATTAAATAGCTCCTACCAAAATGTTGTTACATCCACGCTGCTAAAATAAAATGGAGGCCTGCCTGCATTAACACAAGACCAAGGATTTTCAGTCTGAATTATGAATGCATCTTACACTCAATGTAACAATGAATGGGGAGCCTAATTATTTGTGAAATACACTCTACAGTACAATGTGTAGAGAGCAAAGCTCCTTACAAAGCATGGGCAAAGATTTTGAACTACTGAGTCCTAGTCATAACTCATGAGTTAAAAAAAAAGCCAACAGTCTAAAAAAAAGTGTTGTGCTTGATTATCAAACATGTCTTCAGTTTATGGCTTTGTGTGTTTCTCACTCTTTTGAAAGCAAACTTCAAAGAATTGCAATACATATATAAACAAAACACAGACTTCATTTTACATTTTTTAAAACAGTTTAGAAAAATGTACCATTATACGTCCCCATGTGTTGCTACAACTGTATAAATAATGTAATTGTAATTTTTATTTTCATTGTTAACATCCTGGCAACTTTTACACTTATAACTTTAAAATCTCTTTTCAAAATTTCAAGTGCACTGGGGTTTGAAACCTGTCCTCTAAATCACTGCAGGAAGAGCGATTTAAAAAAAAGGGGGTATTAACTTAGTTATTACTGGACCAATACATGCAGTTTTCCCATCAAACATAATTGTTTTCACCTTCACCGCAATAAAAGACAGGTTCACCATCACCTGCAATAAAAGACAGGTTCACCTTCACCTACAATAAAAGACAGGTTCACCTTCTCCTACAATAAAAGACAGGTTCACCTTCACCTGCAATAAAAGACAGGTTCACCTTCTCCTGCAATAAAAGACAGGTTCACCTTCACCTACAATAAAAGACAGGTTCACCTTCACCTGCAATAAAAGACAGGTTCACCTTCTCCTGCAATAAAAGACAGGTTCACCTTCACCTGCAATAAAAGACAGGTTCACCTTCACCTGCAATAAAAGTGTTACAGAGTGACTTGCCCAAGGGCAACTTGGACAGAGAAGCAGAGAGAGAGAGAGAGAGAGAGAGCAAGCAAGCAGACTAAATTCCATTTGTTTGTTTCCCCTGCAGTTGTTTTGACTACAGTGTAACTGAACCGTTAGGATGAAGCCATTGAGACTAAGCACTGGAATGCTGCCAACAGAAGAAGAAAGCAGTAGCGACAATTACAGCCAACAGAAAAGAAAGCAATAAAAAGATTTTGTTATAAAAAAAAACAACTTCACTTCAGGATGCCACTCTCTCCCAGGGCTTGGGTCATTATCAATGTCTGAATAGGCATACATGCAAAAATAGAATCCCAGAAGCTAGGGTGACTGTTGGCTGATCGATTAATCACTCAATCAATGAAACAATCAATCAATTAATCAATCAATCCATTTATCCAGACGAACCAATTGAGAACAAATTCTCATTTACAATGACAACCTGGCAAGAGGCTTGCAACCACCACAGAAAGATTAACACATACCAGTGTTTCAGTCCTCTTGTATATAAAAAAGGTCAGTTAATCAGGTTGTAAAGGTTGCAATGGTGTGTTCTGTAGATTAATCAAGTTACTTTAATCACTGTATTATGCCTCGGTGTATCCTATATTGTCTAAACAGTCAATGTGTTAAGATCCAGGTTTTAGATTATTGGTACAGTTGAGCCCATGTGTTGATTAACCGGTTCACTTTATTTTCAGCCATCTTCCTCTCTCTGCACAGCATGACACCGGCTGCTGACAGTGGAGCTTGTTTCAGTTCTACAGCTTGACGGGGAAAGAATTCTTCAGGGGAATCTTTTCTTGATTTCTGACAGACTGAATTCACTGATGACTGCATGCTGTTTTAGTATTAGAAATTAAATACAGCCAAGTTAAATGCATAGTAAATACATGGTACACTAAAACCTTAATGATCAGATTTTATGAAACGTGTCAAGTTGTGTGCAATGGTGTTTTGTCCTCTTATCATAAAGAAAATGGAAAATGAAGAAATCAACATTCTACATCGATATTCACAGTACAGCACTGTACAGTACGTAACATAGCTAAAGGTAAGGGTTTCTGGAAGTTTCTTGGCTGGGACTGTCATCTTACAATTTTAAACCTGGGGGTCTCACCTAGATAAGGCACTACTGTCTCTTGTCAACACAGTCGTGCAGAGTTGTTGCTCTTGGCTGGGGGCCCACAGGAAGAGCTTCATTGGCTTTTGCTCTCCCTTGAGCTAGCAAGGAAAACCAACTGAGTTTGATTGGCCTCAACACTCCACGGATACGTGTTCACAGACAGCCTGACAACATCCGTTACTTAGGATCGTCATCGGATGAAAAGAGGTGATTTGCTTGACTACGAGGAATGAGGTTAGGCCATGATCTTCAGTCCTCCTCAATCAGTACATGGGATGTAGTTGTGCGGATACATCCAAATTGGGCATTTCAAAATTGGAAGAAACCAAGGGTAAAATAATTGGACGCCAAAAAGAAAACTGAAAAAAGACTCCAAACATTCCAGGACATTAATGATACCTACACTATATCGAAACAAAGGGACTGAAGGAATTATGGTATTAATCTGCCTATCTAAGGGTAATTTACAATGTCATTTACATTACCAGTGTTAATTAATTTGAGGTTAATTTACTTCCAGCCCTAGACGTTCAGACAGTCACAGATATACAGGCCTGCTTGCTGTTTGATTTAGAGCAGATCGAATGACAATTAATTCTCTGATTCTCTCTGTAATGGCCAGGGCTGTGTTTCTATCTTTGTTCCTTTGGGTGTTTTTTTTTTTTTTTTTTTTTGCTGACTCTTTACCAGTATAAATAACACATAATTCCCCTACGGCAAGAATTGATTTTTGTTTGTTCCATAAATGGCAGCGGTTCCTTCCTGTAGGGCAATGCAGAGGTCAACGTTTGCGCTGTGAATGGTGAACAGTAACCCAGTAGAGAAATTGGTAGCTAATTCCTAATCAAATGACATTCTTTAAACATCACAAACCACTTTGAGAGTTTAAATTGCAAGCTCTGAAACAGTACCATACAGTGTATGTACAGCAGAGTGCCACTACGTACCAGGAGGCTGTGTGGTCTATCAGAGGTCTGTAGTATGCCATCAGAAACTGTTTAAAATTAAAGCACACTTTGCTATTACAGGCATGTGTGATGCCTATATAAAAAATAGAAGGGCACGACAGGCAAGATTAATGTGATTAATTCTTCTGCTATAATCCCTTTTTAAATGAACTGCTCCTAATAAAAATATCAAAACAAAGTATTGCAGAAACATGTACAGTGCGGAAGGCATCAATGGCAAATTTGTTCTGTAACACTTGCTCCCCCTAGCTACTGTTCTGAAGCCACCATTCACGTACTGTATTCCTGTTTTCTTGTATATTCCAGAACTAAATACACACTACACAGGTGTGCCTGACCAGTTCCTTACAGCTTTGCATTAGAATGGATTTAATTGTTTGAGGCTATGGTGGAGGGACTATTTGTAATGCAGTAGTGGAATCTCTCAAGGATATAAATTGGATTTGGAGAATGCAAGCGACTGCATTATTAAAAGTGCAGTGCTGGTTTCATTCTTCAAAGGTATCTCTACAGGTGTCAGTTTATTACATTTTAATCCAATTGGATGGAATGCTCTCGGGGGATATTCACAACACGTGCTAAATCACACTTTTTCTTTTTTTTTTCTCCAAAACTATAAATTATTCTTTGGATGCCTGGTAATTATCACTGCAGAAGAAAATCAATGGCTTGACTGTCTACTTTCCTGTTCAGACATTGTAAAAACAATACAACCATAATATAATCAATTTCACCCTCTCTTCTGAGAGCACACCACTTTTTCCAAGCAAACTACCTAATTGTCATCCGTCACATACAAGCCAAGGGAAATCTAAATAAGTTAGAACAACAGCATAGTGGTATAGTTCGACTGCAGGTGAATAGCAGTGAAACAACATTTTAACTGCAATTGGGGGCATTTTCCTAGCAATCAATAGTTTTAAATTGGTTGTAGCTATATATATATATATATATATATATATATATATATATATATATATATATATATATATATATATATATATATATATATATGTGTGTGTGTGTGTGTGTGTGTTATGATATATCTTGTAAAAATCATTATCTATTATAACAAGGCAGGGAGGGGGCTTATTATCCTCCCCGCCAGAAAAGTGTATTTGTTTATTTGTTTAATTATTTTTAATTGTTCAATTATTGCCTGCACCTGGCTACTATCGTAAATTAGAGCCAGGTTCGGAGTATTTATAGAGAGCAAGCAGTCTGCTTGAGGCTGCTGTTGTGTGAAGAAGCCTGCTTGATTGTGTGCTCAAGCAAATGAGAAAAAAAAAGATAATTTG
Organism: Polyodon spathula; assembly: GCF_017654505.1. Classification (NCBI taxonomy): domain Eukaryota; kingdom Metazoa; phylum Chordata; class Actinopteri; order Acipenseriformes; family Polyodontidae; genus Polyodon; species Polyodon spathula. Next base: position 2,477,359 of record NC_054582.1, read on the forward strand.
TGATCCTTTTGTTTTGTGTTCTTTTAAAAACCGTGTGTCTATTGTTTATTTGGCAGGTAAATGGCTTAGCTGTCCTGCAAGATAGCTTAGGTTCCTGACGTGTTTAATCAGTGCTCCAAAAACGGAGTGAGGTTTTGTTTTTGTTTTGTTTTTGTATTGTTAAAAATAGTGTGTAGGTGCTTTGAAGATTCAAGTTCTGTGTCTGGGTCTGTATTTTGAAAGGGGGAAACGAACCGCTGAGAATGCAGCCCAATATAAATATGGTGGAAGCGAGTGTGGGCCCCCCTAAGACCTAGAAAGAAAAAGAAATGGAAGACCTAAAGATCTGACTGACAGGATCAACAGAAACACTGCTGCTCAAGTGGAGCAGAATAAGAAGAGGAGGCAAGAACGAGGGCTGCCCGGAGGAGGAGCTGACCAAGCTGGAGCTGCTGCTCCAAAAGTGGGAGCAGGCGAGAGAAACCCTGCTGTCTCCAGCCCCAGAGAAGGGAGAACCATTGCCTGCAGAGGAGCAGTAAGGGCAGCCAGCAGAGCAAAAGGGGCTGCTGGAGACTACAGAGAAGGGAGTGGATAGATCTATCTATCTATCTATCTATCTATCTATCTATCTATCTATCTATCTATCTAATGATTAAATGATATATCATAGCACATAACTAATACAATTTACTAAATGGTTTGAAAAAGGCTAGCAATTAAAGAGATATTGCTTAAATGTTCGAGTAAACCTTGAAATTTAAACAAAGCGAAGACAAGGGCATTTTGAAAAGAAACAGGCTGTCCTTTTCCCACAAGAGGAAGGAAGAATCCACAGTCAGGTGCCCTGTAAGTGCTATGAGATTGAGTCCATCTCCCAAGCAAGAGGCCAGTTGCCACAGGCAGGGAGTGTCATTTGCATGTGAACCAAAGCCACCCCAAACAAAGTCAAATCTGGGTGAAATTTTCACTGGGAGCCAAGCTGGTGTGAGCTGCATTAATCAGATTAAAATGAGGAGGTCAGGTTAAGGGTGAACAGATGGGCTTTGCTTGTGGTTTTAATGAGCGGGTCTTGGCAGAAACAACTGCTGTGTTTTTATTTCACTTTAGGAAAGGCCAGTGGAACTGTGCTAGATTCAATCCAGAAACCGCTGATGAAAATGCTACTGTTAATCAAAGCTAATATGGAAAGACCAGCAGAGCCTGGTTAAACAATATCCCTGAATTACCACCCTGCAGTGTCTCAATCAATCAAAATCATTCAGATACACAATCAATCCTTGAGCTGTTTAATTGGGCATGCTGCAAAAGTCTGTTCTCCAGAATGGCTCATCACATCATCTTGAGGCTTCAGATTGGATATGGAAGCATTGGTCAACTGAGAGCCCACTTTCATCCCTCTGTCAAATATGTTACCCTACCCATCATGACAAAAACAGGGAGAGTACTGCGCATGTCGAGAATTAGACAGAGACAACAAAGGAAAAGTTGCTGCATTTTTCACCTCATGATGGATGCAGCCAGAGCCCTGGAAGTCTTCTCCATAGCAACAGAAGACGAAGGTTTCTAATTACTTCACTCCCTAGGCGGAGGCCAGCCAGCTGTTTCAACCCCAGCACTTCTTGTGGTTTTCTGTACTACACCAGGGAATAATTGCACGAGCTCCAACATCATTAGTTTAGCAAAAGGTGTTTCTGTATAATTATAATAACAGCTCATGATTGAAAAGAGAAATGAATATTTAAAAAGTGTTTGTACATTGCTGTTACCTGCCTAGTGAGTCAGAGTATTTTCAAAGCTGTTAGATGGGATCAAGTTTTAGGAAATACTTCAGGTATACAGTCTGGTTTTTAAATGTGGGCAAAATAAGAACAAGGTTGCAAAACAGTTTTTTAAACCATATGTAATTCAGTACTCGCTGCATGTTTTTTTTTTCTTTTTTCTGATGTGCAAAGGTGGTCTAAATCGGGTTTTCAAAACCACTCAGTGACCTAGTTCTTTATTTCCACCTTTTGAAATTCCATGCTTACTGTATCAGTACAGAAGCCTGCTCATAGAACTATCCCTATTCATTTCCGACTGCTAGACATGGAGTATAGCTGCAAAACGGTATGTCTAGAACCCAAAGTCCCACAGTCTTATACAATGCACTACATACTTTAGTATAGATTTTCAAAATGGCCACAGCGTGACTTTGCATTTACTAGCAACAGTGTGGTGCAGAGAAGAGGTGCCAAGGGAAGAGGGCACAGTGTATTTAAAGATCACAGATGCTGTGCTTTCTATAGTAAAGGAAGGCCTGGGTCTCGCAAGATTAAGAACCTTTGCACGCAAAGCGGATTAGTGTGTGTATAGTGTGTGTAATGGAAAATATTGCACTGTTTTATTTTTCATTAACATGTAAACAAATTAAATGATTGCAGCACATTGAATCGCCAACTGTATGACAACTGCTGTGATAACCAAAACAACAACTGCTGGCAGTCTCTGACAACAGGTTAGTGTACATTGTTTAAAAATTCAAACCACAACTGGGTAGCACTTGTTATTACACATCATCCGCTCTGGGGTTCCTGGGTGTAAAAGAGGAAGCTGGCTTGGTCGTGCGATCCGAGGACAGCCACTGAACCTTCGGATCTCCTGAGCACTTGTTATTACAATGTTATTATGCAGAGAGCGGTGGCTCACTGGCATCCGCTCTGGAGTTCCTGGGTGTAAATACACAGAGGAGTGGTGGTTACCCCGTCACAAGGTGTAAAAACTGAGAGGCTTAGTGACGAGCGGTAAGAGAAGCACATACTGTATAATCATATTGAAGACAAAAGAAGACGATCGTATTACTTTATTCATTTACATTTTTTATTGGAAAAAGGCCATATGAGCAATAATTTGTTCATTTACAATGGCATCCAACAGCAGCAAATTACAAACACATAAAACACACAGAATACACATTTAAAACTATACACAACATCATACACATACACAGGGCTTCTTCAGATATTGAAACAACACATTTTTTAATTGACGATGGGAAGTCTCTGATCTGAGATCCATCGACAATGCATTCCAATCTGAAACTGCAGCAAAAGCAAAATAATTATTGTTTTGTTAATAAATTATTTGTTGTTAAATAAACAGTCAGTTGAATTTGGACAGTTCTTTCAATGATCTGTGATTGAACTGGTAAGTTAGATATTGGTCTGTAATTGCCAGGGACATCCCCACTTTTTAAGATGGGAGACATTATCGGTTGTTTCAACAGATGCAGCATTTCACCAGACATCAGTGACATATTAATTAACACATAAAGTGCATAAGCAGCAAACTTAAGGAGTTTTGGTTCTATCCCATCTGTACCTGCTTTTTTAGGAATATCAATTTCCGTTAAATGATGATATACTTCGCCCTCGCTTACCGGTTCAAATTTAAAACATAACGCATTGTTATAGTCAATAGAACTTACATCAGAAGTTTTTAATTTTAATATTCACTCAAATTAGTAAAATAATGGTTGAAAGCATTTGCAATTTGCACCTGTTCACTAACCATTTGACCTTGTGTATTTACAGTGGCTCTCAAAAGTATTCACCCCCCCCCTTGGACTTTTCCACATTTTATTGTGTTACAACATTGAATCAAATTTGATTTAATTAGGAGTTTTTGCCACTGATCAACACAAAAATTTCCATAATGTCAAAGTTAAAAACAAAATCTACAAACTGTTTTAAATTAATTACAAACATAAAACATAAAATAATTGATTGCATAAGTATTCACCCCCTTTGCTATGACACACCTAAATAAGCTCTGGTGCAACCAATCGTCTTTAGAAGTCACATAATTAGTTGAATGGAGTTCACCTGTGTGCAATTAAGGTGTTTCACATGATTTCAGATTAAATACACCTGTCTCTGGGAGGTCCCACAGTTATTAGTACATTTCCTAATAAAAACTACATCATGAAGACGAAGGAACATTCAAAGCAAATCCAGAATGAGGTTCTTCAAAAGCGCCAATCAAGGGTAGGATATAAAAACATTTTCAAGGCATTGAATATCCCCCAGAGCATAGTAAAGTATTATTAAGAAAAGGAGAGAATATGGCACAACTGTGAAGCTGTCTAGAACAGGCCGTCCTCAAAAACTGAGTATCCGGGTGAGAAGGGCACTAGTCAGGGAGGTGAAGAAGAGGCCTATGGCAACTCTAAAGGAGTTAGAGTCTTCCACAGCTGAGCTGGGAGACACTGTGCATATGGCAACAATAATCTGAGTGCTTCACAAAACTGGCCTTTATGGGAGAGTGGCAAAAAGAAAGCCAGCAAATCTCAGCTAGGGTTTGACAAAAGGCATGTGGGAGACTCTGAGACCAAGTGGAAGAAGATTCTATGGTCTGATGAGACCAAAATAGAGCTTTTTGGCCTCAACGCTAAGCACTATGTTTGGTGCAAGCTTAACACCGCACATCATCCTGAGAACACCATCCCTACTGTGAAGCATGGTGGTGGCAGCATCATGCTATGGGATTGCTTTGCTGCGTCAGGACCTGAAAAGCTTGTGAAGATAGAGGGCAAAAATCTCAATCCAATTGAGAATATGTGGAAAGAGTTGAAAATTGCTGTTCACCAAAGATCCCCATCCAACTTGACAGAGCTTGAGCAATTTTGCAAAGAAGAATGGGAAAAAATTGCAATGTCCAGATGTGCAAAGCTGGTAGAGACTTATCCAAATAGACTCATGGCTGTAATTGCTGCCAAAGGTACTTCTACCAAATATTGACTCAAGGGGGTGAATACTTAGCAATCAATTATTTTCTGTTTTGTATTTGTAATTAATTTAGAACCATTTGTAGATTTTATTTTTCACTTTGACATTATGGACTTTTTTTGTGTTGATCATTGGAAAAAACTCCTAATTAAATCAATTTTGATTCCATGTTGTAACACAATAAAATGTGGAAAAGTCCAAGGTGGGTGAATACTTTTGAGAGCCACTGTAAGTGTGAGATAGAAATCCTTTTCCATCTATTGAGTAGTTTATTAATACCCTGCCAAAAAGTACATGGGTTATTTAGATTTGTATCAAACTAATTTAAAAAATATTCAGCTTTCGCTTTTCTTATTAAAGCTGTAATTTTATTTCTCAATTGTTTATATCATATCAGGGTGGTCTCCAGTTAACCTAAACATCTACCATGCATAATCTCCAGTACAAAACACCGCTAATAAATCTGGTGTCCTTATCATGCTTTATACATACAGTAAAGCATTTGCTGCTAACTAATTAGCTTAGTGTTTTTCAGAATTGTTATTATGAAATAGAGTAGTTCACTACATCTTGTCCCATGTGTTGCTTTGTGCCTAATTTCCCACTGTGCTATAATAAGGCATGACTTATTTAATTTAGAAAGGTCAAAATATCCTACCATTACACAAAATAATCAGTTTTACTCATAAATTGCATATATTTTCATGTCACATGTCGCAGCGTAATAAGAGGAAGTGGAAAATGAAGGCATTTGCCCTGTACTATAAAAACCTTGAGGCTTTCATTAACATTTCCTTTTTTTCCAACTAGACACTAACTTCTGAAAATCCTGTTTAAAAGGTAATTGACCACACAAGGCTTTTCACTTATGTGCAGTATGAAAGTTAAACACAGGACTCAACAGGAATGATCAACAGTAAGGAAAAGGGACCTTTGAGAGCAGTAAGATGTATTCTTTCTGTTTGGGTTCCTCTGCTTTGTTATAACGTTCCTCTTGTAGTAAACTTTGAGTCCTTTAAGAGATTTCTCGGGTGCTGCGCTTCTCTGGTGACGTTAAGGTCTTGTCATTCACTTACCCAGCCAGATCAGATTCCTGCAACATTGCTAGCCAGCAGCCTGTTAGGCTAAACAGAGAGATTTGCAAAGATCTGTGAAACCTGCTCTGAGTCGGCTGAATCAGTCCTGAGATCAGGCGTGCCTTGCAGCTCTTGCCTCCCATCACAAGAGTACTCAGAGAAGGAGCTTATCTACAGCAATCAATACATCTATCTATCCAAATGTTAGCACAGTCCTTGGGATCATAAGAGTGTCTATTTTCAGTCGTGTTAATATATGTTTCTATTGATTTATTGAGTATACATTGGCAGTGGCTACGGAGGCTAAGCCTAAGAGTCATATTTTAAAAGTAAAAAAAAAGCTTACCTTACATCATGCTTTCCAAGGTCTACTGTATTGTTATTGGCTAATGAAGCCTCAAAATGGGTGGGGTTCTGTGTGTCTTCAATGTACAATCACCCTCTGTCTGTCAAGTTTTAATGTACTGTGTGTGTGTGTGTGTGTGTGTGTGTGTGTGTGTGTGTGTGTGTGTGTATGTGTATATATATATATATATATATATATATATATATATATATATATATATATATATATATATAAACATGGCAGGGATGGGCATAATATCCTCCCTGCCAAAAACGAATGCACATTAGTGTTAACTGTTTTATTGTTAAGTATCCCCTGCTCCTGGCTATCATTGTAAATTAGAGCCAGGTGCAGGGTATTTAAAGAAAGCAGCCAGTGTGTTCAGGGCTGCTGTTGTGTGGAGGACCTGGTTGATGGTGCTTTCAATCGTTAAATAAAAGGTACTGTGTGAAAACCTTTTTGTGTTTTGTTTGTATAACAGGTAAACAGCCCAGCTGTCCTGTTTTAGATAGGTTCCATATAGATATATAACCTCACCACTTATTAATGTCAGGAGCCTCTACTGCGTTGTATATACAGTTTTAGTGTACACAGCAATATATTGATTTATGCATATAGCATAGAGCATGTTTCGATTATACTATATTACTATTGACACCATTTTAGCCCTTTGACTTTATCACAGCTTCTAATTCATTTTAGATCTGTTTCAACTGCTTTAAGACTGTCTTCTTCTCCACACTCTCTTCAAGTCCACAGTTTAACACCCATGGGTATGGTCACGTGAAACTGTTAGTGCTTTCCTTGCGTTCTGCTTTTCGTTAGGATTCAGCAATTTCAGACAGCCATTTGTCAGAGCAGGTGCTAATCCTTTTGCACATTCACACATTTGTCTCCTGAGTGGGCATGACTTTAAAAAGCAATGGCATTTCTCATTGAGGGAGGGGGTCAGTGGGGCCCAGATTGTGTGAGAGGAAAACACCACCTCTAATGCATGCAACCAAAACCTAAGAAATATTTCCCAACCATTTTCATAACTTTATAGAGCTGCCGGGTCAATCTTATGTTTTCTTTTGCATATGAAACTGTTTGTTATTTTCTGGTGTTGTGTCTACAGTTGCAGCCAATAGCCATCAATGATCATATTTGAATGTTACTATTTGCACTGCACAAACGCTTCTCACCCTACCCACAATAAAAAACAAACAAACAGTCCTGATGCAAGTCCAGCTGCTGGAAAGAACTCCCACAATGCTCCTAGAGAGGGGCTTGACCTTTTCTAAAGGTCATGTTGAAAAGGTCACGTACTATGCAGGTTGAGACCAGCCCCAGTCATCATCCACGCTGCTTTTCCCACCTACTTTTTCATGATTACTGTTAATCCAGGTAGAGCCTATAGCTATGGCAAAATGTTTTGTATATGAACATAATTTAAATCTTTTTTTTAACATGTAATCAAAGCAATTACAACATGATATCACTATAGTCTACCGGAAGCCATAATAGTTCATGTGATAGAGAACAATATTTATTAAAGCTTACACAACAAATACTATCTTCTACTACCTTCTACATACTTCCATTACATAATAATGCAATGAATGGCATGGCACTGCACAGGGAACACCCAGCAGTATATATTTGTTGATAACTACAGAGTAAATTGAGCACAGGTTTTGCTACCCTACATCTGTCTAACAGTGTACACTGTACCATTTGAAAGAAAAACATGCCACTATGCAAACTCTTACAGGGCCGGGAGGTAGATTATTAAAGTAGACAGGATTGGACTCAAGAAGCAGTGTGGGTGAGCACTAGTAGTGGGCCAGAAGAACAGATTACTTTTCACTTGTAAAAACCCATCACATTTATGACTCACCCAGCACTATGCTTGCAAGGATTCCTCGACTGCATGCTGTACTGATCTCTTACTATTTAACTCTCTGTCTGTTTCCTAGTGATTTCTGATTCTGTGTGTGGCAAAAGCCCCATCAATAATACATCACAGCAGAGGCACCTCACAGAGAAGTGATACAATAATAAATTTTTAGGGCAGTGCTGCTGTGCTTTGCTGTACATGATTTATAAGAGGCTGAAGGAACTACATAGCGATGGATGAATAATAAATGTGACCATCTGTACCGTACATGGGATCCGGAGACAGGTTACTTATTTAAAATGGTACCGGCTTATAATTTGAATTCTTTATTTTTTTCTGTTTTAGAGGTTTATGTTTTGTTTTAGCCTTGATCCAGTGCCATGTCATTTTTTTTTCACAATCCTTACATGCTAAAATAAAACAAACAAATAAATAAGAATATCCAGCAGTGTATCTGTAAATGATCCATACCTATAAAACATTTAATAGTGCTACATTTAGGAATGCTAAAAGAAACACTGTCACCACAATCTCTGGAGCTAAACCCAGTTGAGCATATGTGGGGTGAATGACACAGAGAGGAAGGCAGAGGAAGTGTATTACTTGTGTGAAATATTAACGGCTGAATGGATTAACATCCCTTGAGACAACTCCCAGCACCTTGTGGAGTCCTTGCCACTTCATGTCAAGGCTGGCAGGGAAAAAAAAATTTAAAAAATGGCCAAACCCAATATTAGGTAGTGCTAATAAAGTGGTCGGGTAGTTTGTGTGGCAGTTCATACATAGAAGAATGGAATTAAAGCTACCAGGGAAGATTTATAAATAGAGCTAAATAAAAAAGACTAACCCTCCTCCAGCCCTTTCAGTAGCCAGGTTCCTGGCACAGGTTCAGGGTCACCTTACCCTTTGTAATGCAATGTGTCCAATGTTCTGTATGAAGCTGTCGAAAGAGCCAGCTCATGAATTGGATATCCTGTCAATGGCTTGCTGCTATTCCCTTGTGCCAGGGGTTAATGCACTTACTCTGGGTCAAGGCTAATGTTGGGTCATTCTCTTCATTAATTCAATGTTTTATTTCCTCAGAGGGTAGGTTGGCAATTGTTTTTTTTTTTTTGTTTGTTTTATTTTTTTAACAAAAGCTGGATCCCTGTTGAAACTGATTAAGGGCCAGTAAGGTTGAATTAACACGTTGTGTTAAATCATTTTAATGGAATACAAATAGTATTCCATTACTTTGTCATTTCTGCCTGAAACAAAGTAGTTTCTTTTAGTTTTAGTATTGTTATATTGTTTTCAGATTTGGCTTTGCTTTTGCATCTACACACCATTGTATTTTAGCTTTTTTTCATTTCCTTTACAGCAGGTGAGAAAGAAGACAAAACATTGTGGATTTATACTTAATTAATTCAGGAAAGAGTAACCATATCAATAAAATCAGTGCTTTTAACATTATTACACAGGTTCCATAGTAATTCCTTAGATATAAGATTATAAAACTATAATATTATACCCTTCTTCCTTCTTTCCTTTCAATTATGCTGCATGCTCAAACAATTTTTTCCAAAGACATGTTCTTGCATGTATTGTATGTCTACTCATGAATCAGCAGCAATCAGAGCCTTTCTGGTTTAGCAGCACTGGATTCACTGTGTCAGTCATCAGGGATATGTGTAGTAATGGTGTTTCACAATACTGTACCAGCAGAGATAATAGAATGAAATATATATAAAGATATAAGTATATAACATGTACTCTTTAAACATATCAGCAAAGCTTTAGATTTGAAAAACTGGGGAAAAACAAATGTGTTCTTGATGGATGCTCTGTTGTTTTAGTTAAACCAGGCGGTAAGCGAGTCCAGGGATCATTCAGTAGCAAATATCACATCTTTGTTATTTCTCTCTGCCAATATTGAGTGATGCACCTGTCATTGTGGCATGGGGCTATACTATTCATCACCATTGATTATTCTGAACTGAATGTAATCCTGTGTAAATTACCAGTTGATTAAAATATAGCACATCAGCTCGTTGTTGTGCAGGGGAAGCCTGGTGAATCAATGTATCCTGAAATCAAAGTCAGTGGAAGGCACTGTGTCTCCAGCACTGGAAAGTATCTGCATTGGAAATGGATGAAAATCTGAATATTTAGCTCATGCGCTGACCAAGAACGTCCACATCAGTGTGTATATGAGGATGCTACAGTATGGCTCCCCATTAGGCTACAGTGAAAACTTGACAAAGTTACTCAGTTGGAGTTCACTGGTTAACAAATTAGAGAAATGTGTGCTTCAGAAAATGTTTTAATTGCTGTGTACTGTGTTACTGTGAAATGTCACTACCTTTAAAATGTATTAATCAATACACAGCAGCGGTAGTCTTTCAACAGTGGGGGTCTGTTCAGTTGGTTTGACAGCAGTGAATCTAAACACCAAGCCTCTAAAATGTCGCTGTAGTGCGTTTCTCTCTGTAAGAATATGCAGAGCTCTACAGAGGTGCTGTTTCAGGATTTGAAGGACTGTAGTACATAAATCCACGATTTAGGTCAATTAAATTGACATTTAATAGTAATTATTAAGCTCTTCACTTGCTCTGTGCAATCTGTTTGATCTAGGTAGTGTCTTCAATGTAAATCTGCATTCAGTGATTTATTTCTTTTGGTTCTGCAGCAACATCCGAGCCAGAGGGTGAGTTTAAATCTTCTCAGTCCTCGGAGAACTTGCCTGAAGCGTATCTTCTAAACATCAACATCTTCATGCCAAGGTATACCTTTGGTTCAGATAACAACCTCTTCTGCCAACACTTTGTGCGAAGGCTGTAGAAAAATGAATGCGCTTTACTTTAGAAGTAGTGCTTTGGGCTGCCTCAAAGCCAGCTAAAAGTACACTGTGCAAATACTGTGCCATCGCCAGCAACTTCTACAGAACTGGAATGTATACATATCCGCAAAGTGTAATTTCATTCGAAAGGAAGCAAAAGCGAAACAGACCAAACCGCAAACGTAAGGTCTTAACCGAGTTCCTTTTTATTTGATCAATTGCAGTTATTGAGACAAAGCCAAAGATTTACAGCTGTGCGCTGTTTCTGCAGCAGAGATGCACCTGCAGCATTTACATGTTTGTTAGGGTGTAACAGCGTTGCATTTATTAACCACCCTCGAATGACATCTTGAAAGCCATTGTTAACGGTTGTCTGAACAAACATATGTTGCTGCTTCTTTGTGTGTGCGTCTTGTTATGAGTCACCCCCCCAGCATGCTCTTTAGGGAAATCAGTGAGTGCAATGGTCAGAGCAGCCACCAGGCAATGTCGCCAGCTTCGGGGAGATGAAACTCATCACAAACTGCATCAAGCCTGTACAGCTTCCCCAACGAGACAGATGTAATTCATAAGAATATAAGAAATGTAGGAAACAAGAAGAGTTTGACAGGCTTGGTGGCTAATGTTAACCCCATGATCTAGTATTAGTTCATATGTACAGCTGATCCAATCCTATGTAGTCATTTTCATCCATCTCCCAGAACTGATCCCTCAAAACAGAGTCACCAGCAACGCCAATCAAATTCTCTTTTAGACTCACAGCAATCTTGGCCTTTGCTACAAAGTTCTCTGAAAATGGATTTCGAACCCAAGCAAAATCTGATAGTTAATTTGCCTCACTTTTGGGAAAATAGACAAATACTCCACTATCACATCTTTACCTTCCAGGACCGACATTCCAAAAACCATAATGACAGAAGACAGTGTCGAGAACAATGTTGCATCTTCTTGCATCACACAGCTACTCCAAAGCAAACATTTTTGGCAAAAGCTGTGTACTTTTTGAAAATGTTACAGTTCTTGCAAAGAAAAGGTTAAGTTATCTTGCAAAGAAAGGTTAAGTTCATTGAGCTTGTCAAATACGTCAGCCAAATAGCCCAGTACAACTTAAAAGTGCTGGTCGAGTAAGCGCTGGTGAAGTGGTGAGTGAGAGTCCAACAAAAACATAGGAGACTCCTCCCTGAGTTCACAGATTCTTGCCAAAACTTTACCCCGTGACAGCTTTCAAACTTCTGTATGAAACACAAGTCGTTTGTGCAAACATCCCTCCCTTTCACATAGTACTGAGAAAAGTCGTGAGCTCAGTGATCAAGCTTTTATAAAGTTAACTATATTTACTGCAGCAGTTAATACATCTGACAGTATTTTTGGTATTGGTTTTGCAGCAAGCACTTCCCTGTGAATACAATGATGCCATACCCAGCGTGGTGCATCAGGCTTCATGCGAGCTGCAAGTCCAGTTTTGCTTCCAAAATTTCCCTGCGGTCCTCAGAAGTAGTTCTCGTTGGGGCAGAGCTGTAAATTAAAAAGCCCTCTTTAACCTCAGATGAGCTGATGTATCAAACATAAACCATTATTTGGGCTGCATTGGCGTTGTCAGTACTCTTGTCAATTTGTAACATGAAAAAGGGGCTTTGCCTCATTGTTTCAATAAGCTGCTCCCCAATGTCTTCTTCCATATCAGCAATTCTGTGGCTAACCGTGTTTAGGTGTTCAATATGTCCTTTGAAAAAGTTACACTGCCGGAACAAAGAAAGCATTGGGGTGGAGGGGGTGGGGGGGTGTAGTTTAATGTCTACAGACCAACATGAAGGAGAGGGCTGCTTCAGCGTATGGTACATTCCTGTTGTTTTAAAGGATCATTTGAATGCAGCGAATCCTCCATCACCTATTCAAATGCCAGACTGTGGAAACCATATTGAATATGCATCCTCACAATTACTCTTCTGCACAGAAACTTCCAAGGATTTGAAAGTGATGTGAAAGTAATATACACTCACACGCGTGCAGTGGACTGAGGTGAACATGTTTTAAAGTAAATGGCTTCCTTGTTACGAGAGGGCTCTATTTCACATGTAATATGCAAATTTCATCCAGCAGGAGATAAAGGGATATTTATTACTGAATACATTCATATTCATTATGGGAAGAAAAAACAAAAAACAAACAAAAAAAGTGTGCCTTTCAAGAGCTCAGTGAAAATGTTAATGCTTTGCCTCCTAGTTATTCTGTATGGAGAGTTTCTCAATGTTTACACTAGGCTTCCTGTAGCTCCCCCTCAGTGATTGAAGAACAAAAAACAATTAAAAACCCTGCAGAAGAAAATTATGCAAAGTTTGTCTTACTTAGGCAAGAATCAACAACTAATTAAAAAAAGGCTCACTTTAATTTCTAATATTCCGTTAACTGGGAATTTCTGAGCAGTTTCTGTCTTTCCTTATTTTTAAATATAAAGGTTCCCATTTCAGAGTTATCACTCCTCTCCCAATAACAATGGATTTGAAATTGAGTAAAATGTTAACTTTTAAAGTTTTATTTTTAAGCTTTTTTGAAGTCTCTGATGGGCTGTCATTGTAACAACAATCCCTAGGTCCGTGCTCAGGTAATACTGTGGCTGAGTTTGAAGTCATTGTACCTAACAGAGTAATTCCATGCATCTTACTCAATTCGAAATTCCTCTAACTAAGATCTCCTTTTAAAACAGACATCTGGTGCAACACAGTGTTAAAGAAAGACACCAGTTTGTTTGCATTGCCTTCAAGGAGATCTCTTTCTGCTTTACTTCTTTGTTCATTTCACCCTGGGGATCAAAGCATGTTACTGGCTGAAAGCATGTCAGTCAATAGGGGAAGCAGCTGAAGTGCAAGTCTGTCTAAAAGCGTGACTTGCAGACAGAGATTGCTTTAACCCAGTGCAGTATAAGAGATCCATCTGATTTCACAGACCTCAATTAACACTAGTCTTGGACTACTTTACCTCAATGAACATTAAACATGCCTTTCACAATGTCTTTCAAGACTGTTTATCAAAATCTTGGGTAAAAGTCAACTAGACAACTCCACGTTTGCCCTTCAATGGGACCTCTTTGCAATTCAATTTGAATACAATATTTTATTTCTGTGCTGGTGTACAGTGTGGGGTAACGTATATGATTGCCTGTCATTTTTTTATATTATTAGCTGTCTTCACACCTTCCTAGTGCTGTTAGAAAAACACACACTTAATTTGCACACAGCTGCTAAGAAACATCCAACCTTACAATAAAGTTTATTTATGGGATGTGTTGTTAGTGCATATAAACCTCATTATTAATAACCAAGAAGCCAGCAAGAGTTAATCTTATCTGTTTCCTTTTCAATTTTTTCAATTTTTTAAACTTTAATTTACGGCTCTAACAAAACTGATTGACACAGGGTATGCCTTTTGACATATTTTATTATTCTGGTGTGTGGCAGTCTCACTATTGCCTCCTGCAGGGCACTGATGGAATATACCCTAGCTGCTGTTTTGATAGACCATGGTTAGTACTAATCTTGGATAACTTTACCTATAATAACATTATGTAGTCCAAGATTGGTGATAATCTAGTTCTGTGATGAACTGTCGTAAATGTTCAAGTAATAATCCACTTTGGAACTATCCAAATGGTTAATTTGAAGCTGGTTAGCCATGTAGGGCTCAATTGAGAATAGTAATATATTTGTATTTTATTCCTTAGAATAGTCTTTGAAAAAATATTCTTTAAACAAACTGATGATCTTTGGAGATGTGCAACATAAGTTAGGAAAGAGGTGTGGGACCAAAAGTCTGATAAAAAAAAAAGAAACAACATAATAGTTTGATGATCCTGCTGAAGAAACGAACATGAGTCAAGAAGACACCATAGAAACCTATCCTCTATTGTACTGTCAATTTACATCTCCTTGCCAGCTACCCATCATTGCGCTGCCCCTTTAAAGAGACAAGCTCACAGGCAGCTATTTGTATAATGCATGAGGCACATCCCTGCACTTTGAAAAAGCCCAATCACACCACATTCTGATACAGCCACACTTCAGATGCTTGTCCCTGTTCATCTTTACACACCTGTCTAGAAATTATAGAATCTCAACTGTTGCCAAACGGATTTGTAGATTGAGTCAGATTTTTCGTTCCCTGCTGCAAAACGAGAACAAAAGTGTCTGCGTAGAACATCAGTTAGAGATGAGACTCAAATTCTGCTTCAGCAATTATATAAGCTACTATACACAGAGTATTTGCCACTTATCTTATTCAGTGATCCTTCTGTTTGATACCTGTGAATATTTAATTGATTGCAAGTGTACAGCTCTATAGCTTTCACTGTCTTTTAACATGCTTGTTTGTGCAGGGTCGTTTGTGTTCTATTTGTTCTGGACTAAACATATTCCTTCAAATTGACTATAAATTTACATTTGCAGGTTCTGTAATCACTTCAATAACAGTTCCACCCCCACCCCTCCTCCCAGATATAAAGGCGCTTTACAGATTGATCATTTTTACATTTGATAAAGGGTAACTCAGGGCTGAGTGTAATTGTATTGTGTGGTAGGCTATAAATCTACAAAAGGGACATTTATTGCAGGCAAAAGCTTATGCCAGCACAACATTATTGCTTGAAAGCACAAGCCCGCAACAACATCCAGAATTAAAGATTGATTAACAGGCAATAATCATGATTCTGAGTATGCTGCTAAAAACGATACGCTGTACAGTATACTGGTAGATTACTGAGTGCCATTTATATAAAATAAATCAAAGAAGAAAAACAAAACATACAGATACATGGTGGCAGCGACTGGCTTATAAAAAAAACATTCGTTCCACAAAAAGAAAGCTCTTCAAAATAACATTGCAAAAACTATGGTGACAGTCATAAAAGACAAAGATCTATTACATCTGTGGATTACTGTTTTACCCAGAGATGCATGTCGAAGAAGTTACAGCAAGTTTCTGGGATTTGATCAGCAGATGCAATTGTGTGAAATTGCTGCCGCGTGGAATTAAATCAAATTGTGATGAATCATTCTCAATATGTGTGGTTCTTACTGTGACTGCAAAGATTAACAGTGGACGAATGTGGAGATGACTCCCACTGTCATTTTGTTCTGTCATCAGTGGCAAGATGTTGCATAAATATAATGTTTTATTATTGTGTATTATTGGCCTAGCTTTTCCACTTTCTTTTATTAAATTGTGTTGAAAATGCCTCTTCATTTAAAATCCCACTTCAAGTCATGAGCAATGTGAGTAAAATGAACGTGTAAAACTGATGTAACTACGGAAAAATATTTTTCGACCTTACTAATACAGCATAGAACATAAAGTTTGTTTAATTCAGAGGATGTTAGGTATTCTTGTGTTGTTTAATTCTAGTTTTGTAATATAAATGAGAGTTTTCCCAAAGTAAAAGCGTAGCGAAGTAGGATAATGCACAGTGAAAACATGGTAAAGCCCAGGATGGTATGGTAAAGCATATTAAAAAACATGGCAAACCCTGGTAAACTATGGTAAACAGATATAGTAGATCCATGGGGAAAATTACTGTGCAAATTTACTGTGTTAAATTATGTTGCTAATGCCGCTTTATAGTAGCCGACTTTGTGAATTTCACAAAATCTAGTCTAACTGTAATATGTTTTTATGAACAAAAATAATGCCTACCACTCAATTGAGATTCCTTTTTTCTTAACTGGTAACACCGCTTATGTCACAGCAATCAGAACAGGCTTACTGTATTTTCTTTGGGTCTGCTGGCTTACAACACTGCAGTGCCACCTACTGACTGAAATGTACTGTGTTGCTCTATTGATAATGGGTTGTGTTAGTGTATGACAACACCATGAGCTATCACCCCAGAGCTAGGTGTTTAGAGCATCAAACTCTACCCCAATGCAAAGCTTATATCAGGAGTACCAAAGAAGGCAGGCAAAATGTAATTCCTAACTCATAGAATACTGTATTTCTAACCCTCACTCAAAAACTGTCACTGTGATGGCAAAGGTTTAGAGAGACTCAGAGACAATAGCTGTTGGTTTAAGCACCGGGGCACACAATGTTTTTAAACAAAAAATAAATCAAAACACAGAGGTTAAAGGTTAAATAAAAAAGTCACAAACACAAAGAACATAACAATAATTAATTATTATATTATAATCCATAATTAAAGTCATGCTCGAAATTGAATTTAAAGAATCAAATATTCATTCCAGGTTCCCAAACTAGGAAACGCTATTTTTGGTATCAAGGGAAAAAGCGTGACACAATTTTCACTTCATTGAATAATTTAATGCTCTGGCTTCCGGACTTAATAAGAAGCTGGGAAGAAGCAAAAAGCAACATTGGCAATCTCTGCAGGAGAAGACCACGGATAATGGAGGAAACAGTGTATTTAATTGAATTCCTCATGATAATGGGTCCCCAGGGGCTTGCCTAGTAAAGGCACTGCCACTTGGAGAGCTTGTGAATCATACAACTGGGAGCATACTTGTTCAAATCAAGTTCATCAGAGTCGCCCATCTTGCACTGGTTTTAGAGTTCCAGTGGCTAGGTAGGAAAATCTGATGGGATAAATTTAATGAAGCGCCCCACAGCGACCCCTACTGGTCAGGGCAATCTCAGATTCACTGGGGGAAAAGAAACAAATGATTGGACAGTGAGAGGTTGTTTTGTGATAACAGCGTACCAGTTTCAAATTTGGAGAAGCAATGGCAAAAAAAAACATAATTGGGTACTTGATATAAACGTATAGCTTCTTTTCAAATAAAATTACATTATTTTCCATTCTTGCTGACATCTCAAAGTTTCAAAATATTTGGTTTTAATGCGTGGTAAGAAAAGTGTTAGATCACCAACTAATACGTCAAAATACAAGATTCTGGAGTCAGCATGCATTGAAACAAACCCCAGCAGTCTTAAGAAAACCTAATTCTCAGCAAAGCAATTTCCATTTCAATAGTCATGTTTTCAGAAAACATATTTGTTATTGGATTGATTGTTCCAAGTAATAATCTGATTTAGTTTCCAAAAACCTAAAAACGAGCCACCAGATGATTGAGCAAAAGCACCAGTATAGTATTAACTAATAATAGAGAAATAAATACATACTGCTGGACTTACTAGAGTAGCTGTCTTTGCGGTTTAACTGCCAAACTGGAAAAGATAAAGTTCTCACTATTAGAGATGTGAAAACAGTTGTTGTTGGTTATAACCATTTGTTAGTTTGAAATAGGACTTCAGGAATAAAAGTTATCAAAGTTATTTCTTTGCAGCCCAGTCCAGCACATTGAATAAAGCAGTGGTTGTCTGCCTATATTGTTCGTGTGTTTGGTACAGCTTATTTGCAATATGCAGACTATTATAGTACAGGCTATTTGAACGTATCCATCTTTTTGTTCCAGATTCTTCCACACAGGATATTAATATCTGCCATTGCATAAAATGATACATATTTAATGTTTATGTAAGTCATCCATCTTTGATGATATGCTCTCATTCTCAGCTGTACGGTAGCTGTGTTTGTTTTATGAAATATTCAGTTTAAAAAATGCATGCTGCCATTTTAAGTGAGGGGAGTAATGCTGGCAATTAAGGAATTGGGAAATAATATAAAAGCTTTCACTAGAGGATGAAGGGAAATGTATTTTTAATTGAAAGGCTGTCTGAATGACATGCTCATACTGTGTCACTGCATATGCAGGGTGATAATTAACAGCTGTGAACACAATGTTTAATTTGAACCTGTGATTGTGAAATAGAAGTGTTTTTCTACCATACCTGATTTTTCAATTAACAGACACAACAGAGATTCAAATTAAACGATCCTTAACTAGAATACATATTGCTACAAATTTTGTACCCCTCCCATATCTTTTTATGATGTTAGCAATAATCCTATCATGCATAACTTCAAAATTAGTAGAATTATAAAACTAAATCACGTAATAAAACATGTGGACTAGTGTCGTCTCCAGTGCTTCTCCAGTCTATACTTAACCTTCTATACTTCAAGAAAGTTCAAAGGTCACATTATCACATGATATTTTAAGTCTAGGAAGCAAAAAAATAACAACATGGGAATTTACAAGCCACACTGCCGCCTGTTAGAGCACAGTAACAGGCCCCCAAAATAGTGTTCTATAATTATCTCAGAAATACAATCGAATGCACTACCAGTACATTTTAGATGCTGGTACAAATTTCATCAATATGAGTAGGCAGCTTTATCTTTTCATGGGTAGGCAAGTAAAATAAAACTCAGGCGTTATTAACATGCTGCTTTTGTGCTCAGCTAGACATGAAAAATGAGGAGGAATAAATGACACGGTTTGCTTTTTTTATATATATAAAAATGAGCAGAGCCAGGTTTTGCACAAATCTATATTCTCATATGTTAAATGAAGATCAAATTACAAGTGATCTCTCTCAGCGACATGAAACATTTATTAAAAACATCCGATTCTGCTGAAACGAATTACAGTGGATCCTTGCCATATTTGCAACGTTAGGTTTTAGTTTTGTTGAAGTATCAGAAAGCAGTCTAATTCTCCATCAATAGCTGCTGCTGTTGTGTTATTATTCAGGGCGGATTCTGTTGCAGTGCTCAGTTTGAATACCACTAACAGCACAAACATTTCAAGAAAGACGATGATGCTGTAATTTCTGGCTATTACGGTGTGTTGTGGCTCAGGAATTTTACATTTTATGGTGCAATGCAGAAACATTACTGTGCCACACAGTGTGATAACTTCAGTTAAGGGAAATTAATATAAATGCACAGGGCCTGTTAATTACGGCTTTAGTAATAAAACATTTTAAATACAGTAAATTAATGTACCACTGTAATGTCTGAATAGATTGAGACGGAGAGGCAGATTTTGCAATTTGTTCTTTAAATGATTTAAATATTAAACATATTTTAAAAAACATATTACATATTCAATGGTGGACATCAATATGACATTGTATTTTCTACCAATACCAAAATGTTTATAAAATTAATATTCACATGTTTTATGACCTACAGTATAATGTAAAGTTGCAAGACAACTTGACTTACTTTAGTTTATATCCATCGGTCATGATTTTCTAATTTATTTGTTTACAATATTATAACAGTTTGTGTGAACTGTATGGAGTTCGAGAAATTGTCCTGTCATAACTTTCATAAAAACATCATGCATTATAAAATCAATACATATAAATTCAACATGGTACAATTATGCACGCAGGGGCTGAAGAGGTTGTTAAATTTTTATCCCATAATACATGCTTGAGTGTTTGAAGTTACAGATTAACAACATGTAGTCCATTTTTAAAAAGCAACAGACAGTAGAGACAGCCCTTATTTTGGGAGACATTAGTTATAAATAACTCCTAAGGTGATGCAATATTTATCGTCTTCACTGTCTTTGCTTCTGGACTCGTAAGATTTCATCGAATGGTGAATGAACGGTTGTTTTTCAGCTGCCTTTGCAGCTCTGCCATTTCAGAGAACATTACCTCGGGCACACAGTACTGCCATTCCTCCCCAGCTGTACAGTCAATCAAACACCATCTCTCCCGAACCCTGGCACCTTTTCCTTTTCACAGTTATTAACTCAGGGCTCTGTGCAGGGCACATTCATTCAGGTTGTAGGCATGGTTTTCTTCTGCTCATTAGTGTGCTGCAGGCTATGTTAAAGAGCCCAGGATGGGAGGCTTGTAATATCAAGCAGAGAGCAGGCTTTCCATCTGCTGTTTTATACCCATGATTCTGAAACCTGACCAAAGGCCAGGATTGTCTTTCTGTTAAAATCGTACACCTACAGTGTCTCTGATGTCTTTAACATTGGAATCTAATAAAGACACCGCAGCCCTGTGTTGCTATAGTAGAAATGAGTGCCTTAACTTTAGGGCCTGTTTTCCACACAATAGCACCACATATTAACCTTTTTGTGAATTTAGTGATGTTTGAATCAAATGAAAATGATCACAGTTGTTTGGGGTTTTTTTTTTGCATTTGTTTTCAATCTTTTGTATTTAATCCAAAATATTATTATACAAAATAAACATGCACAGCGGCACTACATTAAAACAGTGGGTGGTGCAGTACACATGCAAATGGACTACAAACACTGGAGTCTGATTTCTGCTTCCCTCACTCTGCACAGTAATATAATGTGACCCACGTGATTCTCTGAGGAAAAAGCACTCAGAAACCTCCGCAGCATGGTGCTGCAGAAAGTATACACTTTGTTTAAAAACCGACGTTTTTGAGAAATTTCGCCTGCAAGTCTCTGCTGGGGGGCTATAGACTTTTAATCCGATATTTTAGGTTTCTAATTTTTACATTACCAAAAGACTAGATAATGCAGGCTATGATATATATATATGGTTCAGATTTGCAAAGCCTTTTCTTCAATGTCCGATTGTCAGATGTTTCTGTAACAAAAACGTCATTACCCTATGCGGTGAAGCCATTCCTGTAAAAAGGCGTGTATGTTCTTTCAGGAGCATTATGAAAAAAGCATGTGCCAATTCATAAAAAGCTACTCCTTCGGACCATAGCAATTCGTACCTTGACTTTTTGTAGGTTTTTGTGGCTTCATAGACCTGCTTGCGATGTAGTAAATTCTTTTTCACTCCCGTAACTCAATTTCGTCTTTGTGGAAATTTGTTTTCCTTTTCTTTTTGGCCAGTGCCATAGTTGCATCAAGGTTGGAGTGCAGAAGCCATAGCTCCATCCTATTATATTTGCTACTACTTCTTTCTGTTCACTGTGCCACTCATTTGTCTTTACCAGAAGGAAGTTCTAAGTTCTTGACTTTTGGCGTTGCAAATCTATTTATAATGAGATGCAAATTCTGATCTCTCCTGTATAATGAGCAGTACTTTATGCTGTTTGTAAACTTCGCACGCAAAATTTCTATGAAGGACGGAGGGTATGAATTGGCAATGTTTATGAACATGTAAGTAATATTAGGGCATAGAGCCCATAGAGTCTCGCTTATCCATTGTCATCAAACTTATCATTTGTATTATTTAGTGTAACGTATTGAGAATAACAGATTCAGAGGATTTCTAGGGGTGCCTGTCTGTCCATCCATCTGTATGTCACACATGTTTTCATAGAGAATGGCTTATCCAATTGTCATGAAACATAAGCCATTGAGATGATGAGGTTCTGGAGATATGGGGGGGTGGGGGTGTCTGTATATCTATACATCTGTCCATCTGATATCACACATATCTTTGCATATATCTGGAGAATGCCTTATCCAATAGGAGCGTGGTATTAACAATATTTAGCATATTGAGAATAGCAGATACATGTATGTGTCTGTCTTCTGATATCTATATGTTTCAGTTTGTGCCTTATGCTGTGGGATGCTCTAGCCAAAGTGTTTTTCAGGTTGATTTAGTTTCTTATAGTTTTACTGATTTATAGTAAACAGTTAAATAAAAACTGGATAGAGGCAGTCTGAATTTCAAAAAAGCTCCCAGAGCCATCTGATCTAAAATAAAGACATGACAGATGGGATAGATGGAGAGATTAGACACATAGAATGACAGCATGACTGACAAATAGATTGATTTTGTTTGATTACAGCCATCTCTGAGTGTTCAAACAGCTTGGTGTGTGGGTAGACAGTGGGATCAATCAAAAATTGGAATTAGGTTTATGGCACTGCCAGAGTTAGAATTGCTATTGGTTTGGCTCTGCCATCATTTTGATTACATTTAAGCATCAATATCTGTTAAATGAACAGTATATTTGGGGTTCAATGTGAAACTGGAATCTAGACTTCAACTCCAGCATCCTGTTCACAAGTGCCCCCAATTTACAAGTAGGGGAACGGAACACTTTGTTGAGAATTCACCTGTCTAGAGGAACATTGTATTGGGATTTAGTCAGGAGGATAGAGGATAGAGTTAACATCCCTGCTCTCCTTTGACACAGTAACAAAGGATAATCCATGTCCACTGAGTAGTCAAGACCTCAGTTGAAGGTAATGTCCAGAGAAGGGCACCTCTTACTGAACAGGGATCCCTAACACTGTTGGTTGAACTCTTAGAAAGGAGGAGTGGCCCAGGCCAAACTCGCTCTCTGAGTTGCTGAGAGCTGACAAGACTTCAAGGTGATTTGACTTCTGCTGATGGAAATGCTGGTTCAGTAAATACTCCATATAAAACATAACTGGATGTTCTTTTATGAATAAACTGAAAAGAGTATGAAAAAACGCTATATAAATATAGGGCACTGTTCATGTAAGAAAGGCATTTTAGACCCCCTTTATAAACCATCAAGAAAAGTTTACTGGATCCCAAATATCCACAGGCTTTGAAGAATAATACACAAAGATGATGGTAAGCCTGATGGAGGAGCATAATGCCTTCGGAAATGTGCTGCACTCACAATGCAATAGATCTGTAGCAATAGCAGAGAGAGCTTTAACAGGGATGAACATCTTATAGAAGGTATTCTGTTTATAGTGTGCAGGGTCTGTATAGGATGATGCATGTTCATTATCTGGGGTACTGATCTACAATGGTACAATATTCAGCTGTATTGTTTGAACTGAGCATGTGTGACTGCTTATTCAAGGTGCCCTCTCTCTTTCACATGAAATACAAAAAATACATGGATTTGGTGGCTGGAAAGAGCAGGTGACTATTGGTGTGTTTATTTGTGGCTATGATACGATACCATTGATATGATTATATGAAAATGGAAATGTGTGCTCTCTACCTCACTGAACAACTCCATCCCCCTTTTCCCTCGCTATAAGAATGAACAGATAATGGTTGTTATAAATATTCATGTTTCGAAAACCATGATGCCTGCCAACACTAAAACACTTGTAAATAGAACATTAGTACACTACAGTGGGTCTATCATGACCCACATATTTTTATAATCTAATTATTATTATAATTATTATAACTGAATAAACATCCAGGGAGAAATGGGAAAATAAAAAAAAGTTTGTCTTTCTATTATTTTCATGTTTGCACAACAGATCCTCCATAATTCCACTAGTGCATTAAAAATCTAATCGAATTGTCAATTGAGCACCCAGATAAACTAGTTTAAAGCATTTAAAGCATAAAACAGTTATGGATGAAAGCAATTTCAAATAATGCAAGACATATTAAAATATGTCAGCTGCTAGTGATTTATAGATGTACGCTGTGGTTTAATGTGCTCACTAAGTAGAATTCTGGGCTGTAGTAAAACAAAGGCAAAAAAATAAATGTCATTTTCGGGATTGCAGAAATATTTGAGACGCGTTGCTTGCAATGCCTCTTGCTATGCAGTTGTCTCATTGTTAAAAACATGCCGCTGTGCACAAACTGCTTTGCTTGGATTTTTACTTTACATTTTTCATTGATATTGTCTGCTTTCTGCCAAAATAGATTGCAATGGTATTAATTAAGAATTATTAACTTTCTAGGCAGGGAATCGACTCATTAATCGTCAACAAAATGCCTACTCTTCACCACCCTCTGGTTAGATAAAATATATAGCGGGTAGCTTAACCAACCACAACACAATACATGGGGGTTCAGAGGGCAGTGCCAGAGATGCTGTTGAACTCTGGTCTGCTACAGGTAATGAAAGCAGATGGAGGAACTTTTTCAGATCAAATTACTGTAGAACGTTCCCCTTACATATTATTTTCTGTCCTGTGTGTTACATATTGAATATCTATATAATGACCTATATCTACATATATATCTATGTCAATATCTATATCTATAGCTATATCATTATCTAAATCTAAATCTAAATCTATATCTATATTTTTAAACACAGTTGTAAGTGTTTTAATATTTGATCTAAATCTCCTGGGTCACACCAATGCTAGATTTTTTTCACCTGCGTGCCGCCTCCTAACTGGGAATGAGGAGAGAGGAATACGTCTGCATGACACACAGCAGCTATATCTGCCGAGACAGACCGCTAATCGTTATGACTCTGATAGATGGCTGGCCTGCATTACAGTGATTTGCCAAACTGCCAATTGCTTTCCAGACTTCTTGATGAGCCATCTCTCATCCCCGAGAAATCAGACCTGATGTTTTCAATCAACAAAAACTGAGGAGAAAACAGACTGTGAGATTTCACCGCTTCCCTACTGGGAATTATTGAGTAACGTCAGTAGTGCTAAGAACAAAATTGGAAAACCTGTTAGGGATCGAGCAATCATGCTGGACTATAAGCTCAGCGCAGATGCTGTTAGATATTGTCCTGCAAAGCTTTTAGTTCCCAGATAGCTGTAATGGGAGGATTTAGTGTAGTGAAATACAGCGTCAATAGCAGTGAGACCATGATCCTTGAATGGAATAAAGGATAATAATGGGTGATTGAGAATACAGTACGGTCCATCCCATGCATGGACCCAGCAGCTTCTCAGAGTGAAAGACTGAAAGTATGTTATTGTCTAAAGAAAGTGTAAGCACATTGTTTTAAAGTGGAATTTAATGTTTCTCAGTGTTTCAAATGAAAATCACTTACCATTTGTCACAGTTCTTTCTATACAGCTTAATCCAACAAACAGAGTGTTGGATTAAGTTATCACAGAATTTTGCAGCTGTAGGTTTGCAGTTTTGCAGCTGTAGGTTTGAGGAACATTTGTAATTGTTTTCAGTAGAAAGCTTGCAAACTTATTGCACAGAATATCACTTTTTGACTTTTTGGCAACACTGGCCAGGACAACTATATTCTACATTTTACATTCTACAAGTTACATCTGTCATTTGCTTGTACAAATGCGCCACTGAAAAGTAGAACAGCTTTAAAAGCAAATGTAAGCTTGCTCTGGCATTGCTAGGTATGGATTGGAGTTTGTGAAACGTGGTCCAGCCAGTAAACTGTTTTCATTATTTGTAATAAATGTGAATAAGCATTCAGGTAAAGTCAGTAAATTATGATTATACAGAGAAGCCAATTATTTCATTACACTGCACTGCTGAAAAGTGTATAACAACACTGTAACAAAGAGGTTGTTACTTTAATATACTTTTTCAAGGTGTTTTTATGTGATGTATAATTATAAAACATACATATTAACGATTGGTAAAATAGCTTCAGGGAGGAAGAGAATTTCTCTTGTGCATCCTCCTGCAATAATGCTGGATCTCTGATTGAAAGGAGTGTCTTTTGGGGGAACAGAAAACTCATTCTCTGTCTTCTGGAGAAGGCTCTCTAAGTTCATTGCAATTGTTCTGCTGGTTCTGATTTCTTGCTAGAAAACAGACTTTTATTGGCTCCTATACTGCTAATAATCAATCAACAAATTACTGTAACTGATATAAAAGCATTATAGTTGGATGGGGATAGGACAAACATTTGCACAGTAGTTTATGGTTGCTGCAATGCTTTCATATTTATTATACAGCAGATAAATATAATTATAGACCACTGTGATTCCCATTATAAGAAAAAAAAACCTGTGGTTACTCACAATATAAGCATTGTAGAACAATAAACATGCACGGTATATGTTTATCTCCTATGGCTTGCTTGAATAAAGAAGTGGGTTTGGTTGGTCCAACGTGTGACTTGTTTGGTAAAGGAGTTCAGGATGAGTCATACAGTCAGGAGAGCGTAGGTTTGCATCCTGGCTGTGCAAACTTGTTCTTTGCTGGGGAGCATTGCATTAGGTCTGGTGCTCCCCAGCAAAGAACCTTGTGTTAGGGAACCAAAAAAAAAAGGTATTGTTTCTGCACTGAACCCTGCAGGGCTAGCCTTTGTCCTTCAGGGGCTAGTAGTTCACTGACATCTGTTCTTAAGCTCCTTGGCTGGGAAGAAGCTATTGGCTTGGTCATGGGATCAAAGGACACCCACTAGCCATCGGTTCTCCTGAACTGTTGTGAGGGTTTCGAGGTCTGAACCTAATTAGACATTTTAAATTGGGGAAAGAATCAGGGGTAATATATTTCTACAGGAGAACATCATTATATTCTAATTGCACTCTTTCTGTGTGCTCTGATGTAATGTATGGAGTGTTGGATAAAATATTGCACATTGATGAATTTGTTCTGAAAACAGTTTCGCTGAAATGTATTCTGTAAGGAAAAAGTTTAAAAAATTTAGGCTATTTTCTTTGTTATGCTTCCGCAAGGACCATCACTGGATGGAGGTTTTGTGTAGCCAATATTGCCTCCTATCAAGTTGAGACCACCACTAAGACATCATAGAGTTTTAATCCAAAGTCCATAGAAGTGCAAAGTTATTGCAATGACCACCTTGTACTTTTACTATACTTAAATATAGTTTTCTTTCGGTTTTTGAAGTAGATATTTACTTTGAAGTACTTGACTGGAAGTTGCTGTATGAAATGTGATGTAGTTGCTTCAGAACAGATTTTTAGGAAAGTGTACCAGATATAGCCCTGAGACATTTTTCTCAGCATGCCACATTAGGCTTGAGAGGCGAGAGATGTTAGCAACTTCGGGAAAATCATGTGAATGATGTGATCATTAATTGTGTGCTCAAGCATGAGGGTGCATTAGTTGAAAAGTAGGTGCATTTTTCAAAGCTAAGTGCTGAGGTTTGATTAGATGTTGAAAGTAAATCCTGTAATGACTGCAAAACACCAGGACCTTGAGCTCTATTACTGACAGCTAACAGGAACAAGCATGTGTTTCCTCTTCATCATCTGGGATTGCTTCTATTTTTAGTTTAAATTAGATAGATTTTAAAATGATTCAGCTTAGTGTGTATAATACCCTTTCAGTATTCAAACTTTAAACCAGGTTTGATGATCTTAACCTGTACTTTGTTGCAAAACCTGATCTTTTTTTCTGATGGCTTTAACTTTGGCTGGCTTAAATCAGAATCAATCATGTCCAAAGACAATAATTCTCAGAGTAAAGAGAATACAAGGAACATAGTAAAATAGAAGTAAAAAGCCTATGCTATTGCTCTTGCAGTTCACTCTAGTACAGTCTGGTCATCAAATAATGTCTGTACGCTCAATATTAACAATAAAGAGGCCTATATTCTACCGAACACAAATACATTATTTGTATTCAGTCCACTCTGGTAGAGCCATTTGTGAAGAAAAATGATTAAGGCGTATATTTTCAAAAGCTTATTAATTTTTTTAGAAAGGTCAGACTAAACAATAATAAGGCAATAATTAAGAAGACTTAGAAAAATTAGTACGTAGCAAGCAAACCATATTTCACCTACGGAAAAAACTTCAATCGATCAGCAGGCTGTATAAAGGCACCTCTCAGCTAGGGTTGAATGGAAATGGTTGAAATATGATTATTTCAAAATTAAAGTTTTTAAACATTTACTCTGGACAGATAATACTGAAATGCAATATCTTATTTCTTGAGATGTGTGTGATTGGGGAATACATGTTTGTATGGAGAAAGGCCCACACAGGAAAAGACAAAGCTTTTCTATCGATTCAACTGTTGATGTCATCGCTTTAACTTGCAGTAGAGTGCTATAAAATCTGAACATCTGAATGTTCAAAGCATTGACTCAATAGACCATTTAACAATTACTACAGTACAAGAAACCTAATCAATATTGTATGACAGAAAGCCTTCCACTAATGTGTTACATTAAGTTATAATCTTTATTCATAACTTTATAGACTTAATGGAGCCTAAACTGAATTTTGAGGCACAGCTGTAAAAAAAACTACAGTAAACCAACATTCCACTCTTAGTTCCTTGTCTGTATGTACCAGACCTCGGGTGAATTACAATTACAATTACAATGCAGTAATTACAATTACAATTACAGTACAAATAACAAAAACATCTACATACATTACTGAATTGAAGTTTAAAGCCTTAGTAACTGAACCTGTTGTTTTTATATTAAAAAAAAACAACAACATTTCTAGTTTGTCTTGAAAGAGTCAATTAGGTCGACAAGTCGCAGTTTGATTAAAATTCCTCTTTTATCAACTCTCCTAAGCTGTAGCAACCCGTGGTATTCTGATAGAATCAATGAATCATTGATTATTTGCAGGACCTGATGGCAGCTGATCTAACGCCTGTGGTTATGGAATTGGCAGGCGGCACTAAGCTTTCATTTAATTAATTGCTGGTGGATTTCTCTCACATCTTCCCAGCCTGTGAAATAACAGCACATGTTTCACAGCGGATTGAATTGATTGAAGGGAATGAGATTGGGAAATGTTATCTTGAATTATCCTATAAGTTTTTGGTCCTAGCTAACACACTTCAAAATCCTCTATTCATCAATTCCATTTTCACACGCATTTGCACAAGATTTACGTAAGTAATAACCCATGACAGGGTTTCTGGTAAGATATATTTTACGCACGTTGGGGTGAGTTGTGAGGCACAAGGCCACAGGCCTCTTCAGTGCACTTCTGTCTGTAAATATGTGTAAAATGCCAGAGAGGCTCCTATACAGTGATTTAAAGAACAATGATATCAAGGTCTACACTTAGATCAATTGAATAGACCCCTGCGTGTCATTCCTGTAGTGAATTTATATACCTATGTTAAAGGATTAAATAAAGAAATATATAAATGCGAGACAGGAACCATTGGTTTGTTTTTTAAAGGCATCATTTGTAAATGGAGACACATTTATATTTTTTAATGTTGTACCTGGCAAGTTCACACCATGGGTACTTAATTCTTGTCATGAACAACTAAAAATCGTTAGCTTGATTAGATCTCGTAATGAGACCATTAATGGGATAATGCTGGGTAAATGGAGCTGTTAAAGTCATTATTTATGATTTTTTCTCTCCCTCTGTCCCTCCCATAACAGCTCCCTAGAGACTAGTGTTAAAGGTCAGGACATCAATATAGCTTCGATGTCTCCTTCATCGGACAGTGTCTGCATCTACAGACTTTAACAGGCAGCAATTGAAGACAAAATTATTATTAAAAGTAATCAACCTTTACCTCTGTTTAAGGTACAGGCAGTTACAGTCACATTATGTACTGTGGTTGCACATAAGATAAAAATAAGTGTCATGGGTAAATAATAAACATAAATGACTTCACCGACTTTGCCGCATAACAGCTGTACAAACCGACTAGCGAAATCAACAGATTGAAATAGGTTTCAAATGATTCAGATTTATGAGGAGGAAGGGAAAAGGTATTAAAATTCAAGAAAATGCTGCAGCAATGATACAGTATGTATACATTTAAAAATCTAAACCAGAGAAACTGGAAAAATTCAACAAATCTATTACAACTAATTCTAACTGTACTGTACATACAGGGATGTAATTCCATTGTGGGGTTTTGGTGACATTAGTGGGCTGGCTGTACATTATTACTGTTGTATTGTTATCACAGTGCTCTCTTTTTATAAGGCAACCCATGCAGAATCAGTTATAATATGATACCTAATAGAAACTATCACCAAACAGAGAATCCATTCAGGTATTAAAAGAGGAAAAATAGTTTGAGAATTTGTTTTAAATCAGGACCGCCTTGATTCAGGGTAAATCTTTCTGAGACCCCAATTTAGTTGTTTCCACTTAATTTATGACCTGATTTTAATTGGAATGTAATTAAGAGCTGCTTAAGGAGTGCATATACTAAAATGTTTATTCAGGCTGGACTTAGAACCATGCTCATCTCCCAGACCTGCTCATCTATACATGTTTATGTTGAAAGGCAATGGGGCTCCATCTCTAGATCTGTTCTGGCTGGTTTCACAGCCCATGATTAGCGCTAGTGTTGGACTACCGAATGTTATCTTAGGTAAGGTAGTCTATGATTAGTGTTAATCAGGGGCTTAGTGTCTTATTCAGTATCCACTGTCCAAGTTGTATCTCTAGATCGTTGATATAAACGGCCATATGACAGCGCTGGAAGTGATCTGGTAGTTTAAACATGCTAAATATATAGAGTCGTACTTGAAAGATCTACATTGCCTAATGAAAACCAGAGAACCAAGCTCATTTGTTTTCATACACATCCATTGAATAAGGCCTCTCTTATTTTGCAACCTAACATCCTTGCTTAGCTTTATGCATTGCAATGAATGCATTAAAATTGCATCAAAGTGGTGTTTACAGGTGCAATTCACTGGCAAACAATGACCTAAAAATGCTGGATCTTGATTGGCTGATGCTGTCAGACATTCCATTAGGTTCATGACAGCTGTGAGGCCTGGTTCCGGTAAAGCCTAGAAAAAAAGACCAATCAAAAAATCTGTACACAGCAGAAGGCCAGTGGCCATTGTGAAAGGCCTATGTATGTGGGAACAGCTCACTTCCTCTGCAAATGATAAATAAACAGTACTTAGAGAACTCATGAATATTTAATTCAGAGTTCTGGGCAGCAGCATCCATATGCACCTGAAAAAAAAATCATTGAAGCACACTTTTCGCCTTTAAATTTCCCAGGACATAAATGGCCGAGCATGAGAAGTAATATTGCTTTTGGGGAAGGTGTGTTGGGTCATATTTTCAAAGGTAATCTTAATGATACAAAATGAGAAACAGACCCCTGGAGAGTGCTGAAGATTATATTACTTAGCTGTTTGGCTCTAGTTGTGTAAAATGACTAGGTGTTTTACCTCTTACAAAAAAAATAGGAGTTTTTGATGGAGTGCTTGGACGTGTTATCGATGATCTGTGATTTTTGTAGTTTTCGCCAGTTTTAATTAAAAACTTTCAGAAAATTCAGGACATGTACCTTGCACTAGGTTTTTTCATTAGTTATATAATGAATTGATTTGGCCGCACTAATTATCAGGTGATAATTATTGTGACCTAGAATCCTATCAAAGCCTTAACTCACTAATGCAATTTTTACATTCCCATCTGTAGGCTCTATACCTGCTCACAACTCCTCTCTCCTAATCCCCATGTCTTGACTGTGAATGAAAACAAGCTGTAAATTGGTTCTTCAGTGCCTTGTTAAATTAAGGAAGTAATGAAAACCTGTAATATATATATATATATATATATATATATATATATATATATATATATATATATATATATATATATATATAGTATATATATATATACATAGATATTATACAGAAAAATATATAGCATTTGCTGTTAAATTGTTTGAACCAACTGCTAAATCACAATGGAGTCAGTTTATTACTCACCTTAATAAATAAATTTAAATTATATATATATATATATATATATATATATATATATATATATTATATAATAATAATAATGTATGGCTTTAAAAAGGTACTGTGTATCTAAAAGAAATCTAAAAATCTAAAAGAAAAAAGGTAATGTTGGTACACAAAAATGTGAATAATTGATAAAACTAATCTATTATATCAGGACATTTCAGACTACAAGTCCTTCTTCAGCTGGATGGAAAAAGCAGTGTTATATATATATATAGCTTCACTTTAACTACACAATTCTGTCCTCACTCTGAGCTGGCCCTCGCCAATGAAATTTGACATTGTGCATGTAACGATCAGACCGAAAAGCCACTAATCAACCTGCAATTACCACTTGTGACATCTCTACACTGCAGCCTCTGACAGCTCTAGTGCTCTATTTATTGTATCCAAGACAGGCCTCCATTTCTCAAGCGTAACAGGCTTTAACTCAGAAAGTGCAAGGACTTGAAGATCAAAGAGTCAGTCACAAAGTAATTTGACCAGAATTGAATGCGATTTGAGCACTTAGTTTGAATTGTGAATGCTTTTTATTGCTCTCTTCTTTTACAAGAACCAGGAAGATAAGGTTAAAAGCTATAAAGCAGCATATTCAAAATGTGTCTGTTTTCAACTTACTAGTGCATTTTTTGTATTTCTTTCTTAATACCTAAAATAGATTCCTTTGATTGAAATCAGATAAACTCTATCAGCTAAATGTGTGAGGTGCCTTAGTGTCAGAATTGAGTTATAATGTTTCATACATTAAAAAAAAAAACAATTGCTGTGCAGCAGAACAACCTCAAATGTGGTACTATTGACATGAAAAGCAACTGCCTTTCTTTTCTGGTGTGCTACCTGCTAGTATACCCATAGTCACAGCAATCCACACACTTTCAGTAACGACATAGTTGTTACATAGTAATTACATGTGTACTTACACATAATTACAATGGGATTATGCATAGTTACAATGTATGGTACTTAACATGTAAATATTTTTGCATGACATAAGTACATAATTGTATCAGAAAAGGGTAGTAAATATTTTTGCATGACATAAGTACATAATTGTACTTTGGGATGTTTAAACATAATTCTGTCTATGGCATTACATGGTTATAAACTGGATATAAGGCTTTAATAAATATCTATTACCTAGTTATTAAGCAAGTATTATAAGCAGCACCTTAATTTAAAACTGTTACCAGTTTCATTTATGTTATAAAGCTTTAGATTGTTATAGTTACCTTATTTTATTTATTTATTTATTTATTTATTATTTTGATGTTATCCTCTATTTATAATAGCCAATTTATAATGGATATAATCTTTTAGGTTAATTACTCAGTGAAAATCTGGTTTAACATCAGGTTTTTATTGGGTAGCAAAAATAAATAAAAGAGACTCAGTTAAAAGATTAATTGCATGCTGTGTACAGCCCTAAGCACTTGCAAAATCCATGACATTACAGTTGCACACCCCTAGTGGTCATTTCTAAAACCACCCAACTTTAAAACTACAGCTTGTAGGTGTAATAATCAAAGCAGAGTTACAGCAGAGAAACATGATGGAGAACACCAGTAATTGCAGTAAACACACCAGTGATTAAATATCAGTTAGGATTAATTGTATTAAAATGAGAAGAAGATAGACATACATACATTAACTGCTATGAGAAATAATCTTCCAACTGCATTCATTTTAAGAGGATGGGAAGAATTCAAGTATTTGCAAACTGGAAAGATATTAAAAGGGAACTATCAACCCAAGAGATGATGGTAACTTTTTAGTTTAGGGATCTGGATTATTAACAATCTATAAAAACGTAATAAATGATGATATTAACAATGATTGACTATGAACAGAAGTAATAAGAGTATTATTGCAGACTTCTGTCATTGTTTTTTGCGCTATCGTTTATAATCGCTTATAACTGATATAGTCTGTTTGTCTTTTCAGGTCTGTTTGTCGTTCTATGCCTGTCTGTCTCTGTCTGTCTGTCTGTCTTTATATGTCTTTCTCACCAATTGTATGGGTTTGGATATTTTTGCCATACAGTTATTTCACACTTTTGCAGTTGGATCCTTCAACTAAAGTGTTACCGAGATGAGACAAAGGCAGCTGAAAACACTAAGCTGCGCATTGTTGATTTCGTCACATTTCTGGGCACCAGCTGTTGCTAATAATCCCCTTCAGGGCATAATTGGAAGCTGAGCACAGCAGAATCCTCCTCTATCAATAATAATGCAAAACAGATATTGTACACCTGAAAGAGAAATCAACCTTAATGCAATCTTATCTCTACAGTATCTGAAGTGGTATCTGGTTGCCATGTTTCCTTTTCTATGATAAGCCTGCCTGTCTTACTCTTTCTCTCTTCCTGACATCCCTGGCTAGCTTTTAGTTAACCCAGGAATCCCTTTGCGCCACTTCAACTAAGCAGCCCACAAAGACTGCCTTTCAGGTGGCATTTAGATTCAAAGCAACAACACTATGAACTCTACCAGTGTATGTGTGCATGTTTATAGTTTGCAAATTAGCTGCTAACTTTAGAACTGTACTTATATCAGTCAAGCACAATTTAGGATGACTACAACATCATTCTAATTGCAGTTAAGGCAGCCTTGGTGAGGTTCATGAGGCTAGCCCCTTGTCACTGATCAATCTCTTCATGTAAGCCCAGCACTAACCCTCACTCCTTTTTGTCTTTATTTATTTGCTCCACCTTTGCAACAACTGTTCCCCATCTGTGCCTCCCCTTCTTGGAGGCTCATATGCTCTAAGTGAGGGTGGCTTTGTGGGAGGTTCCCATCCCTATAAGTCAAATCATACCTTATCTCCTTCGCCTCTTCCTCCCTTGCTACCATTCTAACAAATAGCACCTTTAAACTGAACTCAAACTGCAGGGGGATGTTTGTATAACTGTAATTATTTTAACTGGGGTTTGTTTGTCATACAGTATGATAAATCCAAGGCAAGAAATCGACTATTTATTCAAAAGTTCATAGCATGTGACATTTCATCGACAGATAATAGAAGAGATGCAGTGCAGATGCACACACAAATTATCGGTATATTAATAAAAGTAAAAAATCTAGTAACTGTTATATGAAATAATCCATTAGGGATAACTGGATTCCAAGACAGTGAGCTCACAGCTGCCCAAACCTTTTTTTTCCCTTCATTTCATCTTTTTTTCTTTTTCTTTAGAGGTATCTTATTGATTTTGAGTTGAGAAATAATGGTTTGCTGTTACTCTGCACTCCAGAGGAAAGATAGGCTCCAGTCCATTCTAGCATCATGTAGCCAGAACAGTTACGGAACCTTAATAGTAACCAAGCACACTCAGGGCTACCCTTCCTTGGGCTATTTGATGGAAACATGGACTCATATGACAATACCACATTTTGCTGATCCCTCTGCACATTTTATGCTCCTTGCATGACCGGACACACAACAGTGCATTTCTATTAAGAAGCATGTTTACTGCTACACTGTAACTAGATACAAGTAAAAGTATTGGTTTAATAATAGAAGCCAAAATGTTACTGGAGGTCTTAAAACCAGGAGTTGTAGGTTTAAACATAGAGGGGTGGATGTACTAAGGATGGTTTAAACACAGAGGGGTAGATGTACTAAGATGGGCCAGTTGCAGTGCAAACATACCGCAATTTGCATTTTCATTGCGACAATTCACACAGTATACATTTTATCATATGTGCCAATAAAAAATATGTTAATGAAAAGAGCCGCAATGCGCTAATTTAAATATTTGTTGCATCATAGCATTGCGGTTGGTTGGATCAAAACCCTGGATAGTTGGAGATCCCTGAGGACCGGAGTTGATAACCCCTGGTTTATGGCACATAGTCAATGAACAGAACAAAGAAATTACTCAAAAATAAAGTGTTTTGATATAAACCAAACAAAAAAGAAAACTGTTTTATCAATACAACAATATATTTTATATATAACCTTGTCAAAGCGATCATCCGTTCAAAACACTTCACAGCACAAAGTCAAATCATTTGGCATATTATGTTTACAGCACAAGTGCTACAAATAAGCAATCAAATTAAACAAACCATAACCAAAACAGTACAATCAATTAATGTAAAAATAAATAAAGAAATAAAATTGAAGCTAGCAAACCATAGATAAAGAACTCCGATTCCACATATTTTAAGTTTCTGTCATTTTCACATGAATGAATTTTGATTATATATTATACATGATATACAATCATAGGAAAGAGCAGGCATGGGGTTTCCAAGCTTGTGCAC
The DNA here is from genome assembly GCF_017654505.1 of Polyodon spathula. Lineage (NCBI taxonomy): Eukaryota > Metazoa > Chordata > Actinopteri > Acipenseriformes > Polyodontidae > Polyodon > Polyodon spathula. Next base: position 2,513,618 of record NC_054582.1, read on the forward strand.
TGTGTAAAACCCTCCATTCTCTATCGCAGACGCACAGGTCCTCTTAAAGGGAATGTTGAATCCTTATTGGCTATAACCTTACTCCCCCCACTATGCTTTGATGGGCTGGGCGGATGATTCACTATTTGTGCGTTAACCCACGCATGAGACCCGTTTCTAAGTCACGTTTTTGGTGCGCTATCGCAGCACTTTGCAAACGCAGTCATTTTTGCCCTAGCAATAGCGGCTGCGCACATATTGCTAAACAGAGCCCAGTGTCTCTGTCTTGCTGCAATCACAGAGGCCATGGTTAGGGGATAGTGTTTTTCATACTGCTTTTTAAAGGTTTGCTAATTGCCAGTGTTTATAAAGTGCATTCAAATGCAATTGTAAGTGTCTCATTTGCAAGCTGTTTGAGTACACCTCATTATAATATTTGAGAACCCTCATTTGCAATATATGCAGAAATGCCTATAATTACATATTCATCTAAGGAAAGAAAAACTGCTGCTGCAAAGCATTCCCTAAAAAGTCGCTAACAGCGTTGTGCTT
>NC_054582.1:2514648-2555318 GCF_017654505.1 Polyodon spathula
CTTTCATTGTTCTGTAATTTAAATTTGATTTCAGTTTTACTGAAACTTCAATAAAAACTGACATTTGGTATGCTTTTGGCTTTAGATTCCTGGTAATAAGAACTGCTGATGCTGGTCCCTTGAAATTCGTATTAACGAGAATTGACTGCATGCTGTCTTTATGAAGGTGTTATGAAAACTACTTAGAATTCAATTCAAATAAAATAAGGCGCTGAATATTTGTGGCTGCTTAAAAAAGGATGGCTATTTATTTAAGGTGTCTTGTTTTCATTTTCTTCTTCTGGGTTTTCAGGCTACCACTCTTTTCATTTGTACTGTACATTGAATGTATTTTCTGGCCCTGTTACACAGTATATTAAATTATTCTTCAGGCACGTTTTACACAAAAAAGCACACATGCAAGAGCAATTCCATTCATTAATGTCATCATTAAGTTAAATCAATTCCTCATTAATAAACATGCTTACATTTCCACAAAGGAGGGCTGAAATTTCCACAGAAATGAAGGGCATCATTTATTTATACCTACACTCTAAAAGGCACATGAAATAAACATGTGTGTAAAATACATTACCCATTACTTTCTTCCTTCTAGCTAAGGATACGTATTACTATATAATGTGCTGTTGGAATACTGTATTGTTTATAAATCCTGGCTTGAGCTACGTTACATTTCTGCGTTTTTTAAAGTTTTGCTCTTAGCTCAAAAACTAAAAGCCTAAACTAATGAAAGGTTTAAAGACTCACAGCCGTGCATGTATTTCAAGTTACTTCATGTATAATTATTGTGTCTATCTGTCTAGCAATTCCTTTCTTTACAGTATGTATTCTTTGTGCATGTCTTGTGCAGAGAAAGACTTTTGTTATGATTCTGCACCCCAATAGAGATGGAACACTAATATGGTAGAAGGAATATATTTGCTCCCAGTTTGCAAATAGTTGTAGTCTGAAGATGCATTTTATAGATAATAGATTAATGTGAATATTTATACTTTTTTAACATACAGCTTATCACTGAATAGATATATATATATATATATATATATATATATATATATATATAACAAACACCACTGTGGTAATAAATCTATGTGTGATAACATTATATATATGTTATATATATATATATATAATAATATATATATATATATATATATATATATATATATATATATATATATATATATATATAATATATATATATATATATATATATATATATATATATATATATATATATATATATATATATCAAAAACATGTTGCAATTATTAATGTTTAAGAATACCTAAGGCAGCTTGAATTAAGTTTATCGGTTGTTTATTTCAAGGTTTGCAACTTCAATGGGTGTTTATTCTCCTCTGAGAAAACCGTGGTGCTAGATGTTTTGGTGAATTTCCCCCGTGGACTTTTCAAAACCCCAGCGCTGAATTCAAATGACACTCTGTAATGAGAACTTTTGAAAAGACAGGGGGTCGGGAGAGAGGAACGTTATCGATTTGAACACTAACATCAGAAGGAAATGATACGAGGCAGCTAACGGGGAATGAGGGACAGTATTTATAAGAGATGTATTTCTCCCCAAGCTGCCTCAGCCATCCCAGTGAGATACCATTCCCTTTCTGGATTAATTTAAATGAAGAAATAAAGGACAGAACGGGGGTTCTGTCACTTATCATATGTGACAGGACGGTCTCCTGAGACGAACATTATAACATTAATCAAAAGAGCCATTAGTAACCTAGGAAATCCAGGAGGAACAAGCAAAGGGCTGAATTAAATAACAAAAAGCTCACAAGAGGCGAGAGCCGGTTAATTTGTGGGTTTTGTTAAAAAATAAAAAAATGCAAGAGGAAGGAGACAAAAGCAAAATGCCTTCAGGGAGGAACCGTGGTTATGAATATTTAAAAGACCCCCTGAACAGACTGGGCATCGATATCTCTGAATGCATTCCTCTTCTTCATTCCGCTGGGTTAATCAAACACTTGCTGAGTAAACACACACACAGGCACATATAGCTGGACTCACATGCACAAACACGCACAGTCCCACATATACTGACCTCCTATGTTCATTTTAAAATATGATTTTCTAGTAGAACACAAGTACTCAAAGAAACTTGTTTAGAGGTAAGAAAGACATATATCTGTCTGATATGTTTTATAATATATGTTTTTATAACATTTATAAATGGGTAATTAAAAATGTGTAAACAACATTTTCAGGAAGTATTGTAAGGTCCCTGAGATCACAGATTTATATTTTTATTATATTTTATCTCTTTGAAAACACTAAGCAGAATGCATAATAATAATAATGCTTAACATTTTTAATTAAAAAAATAAATAAATACTAACTATTTGTTTATATTTATTATAAGATCGGAGAGGAAACTGTAAAGACTACCTGCTCTGCAAATGGAGCCAGGCTGTTTCTGAACCAGGAGGCCAATGTTCAATTCTCAGTCTACCCTGAGAAGGATGCTGGCAGAGCTTCCTTGTTAACCAGTGTTACATTCCGTATTGGAAAAGAATAAGACTGAATGTTTCTGACCGCTGGTGCATGCAAGCATACTGAAGGTAATGAGCAACTTGAGAGCCAGCAGTTGATACCAGGAGCAGCAGTAAAAAAGCGGTAAAAAAGCTAATTTGCACATCAGCACTGTGACACCATTAACAGGGAGGGTTGTTACGTGTGTGGCTCGTCACTGAATAATAATGAGGCAGACACAGAGCATTGGGTGTTGACACGCCACACAGGCACGCAGCTTTTATTTAACACACAGGCTGTCACTAGAGTACCAGCAATGGTAGCCCTAGTGTCAGATTTAATAAAGAAAACAAAACAAAGCTAAAAATAAAAGTTTGCCATGCAAGGCATTAAAGAGACGTCCAACTTCAGGAACCTACTACACTATGAAAACCCTCTCTATACCGTTTGGGATCCACATCCACTAAACTAAGCTACTGTGACGGTCCTGGCTGAGCAGAGCCTTCACAGGCATCGTCTTGCAGTTGAAGCTTTCCGTACTAGCTACCCTGCAGAGCGGCGCTCTCCTCTTGAATGTACACACCATGCCCCTCTGTGTTGCATGGCACTGCAGTCGCCTCGAGCTGTGGCACAGACGCCTTTTGAGCCAGACACGCCCACCAGCCAATCTGGACATCCCGATCAGCTCAGCCCCGGGAGAGCCTACCTGCTCAATTGGTTGCCTAGCAACGCGTCTCTTGTTACGCGTCCCAGCTGCACACACCCACACAAGAAAGAGAGACAAGGTTCTCCCTGTCACACATCATTAATAATTAAACCTTTATTCAGCATTCCAGAGTAATTCATGGACCTAGGGTATGCCAGGAGAATGTGCCCCACACCAATCCAATTGGTTAAACAAGTCCTGATAAAGTGGTCAGGCAGTCTCGTGTTAAATAATTATGCCGCAAAGAGCCAGATATTCAGCATGTGAACCAGTGACAATGCTGCAAATGCTAATAATATGTATGGAAACCATTGCTTAGCCCAATCGTAACCCAAAAATTTAATATGTTTGTCGCTCTCTCCCCAAGAATTTTTGGCCCATACATCAAAAAGATCGGAATGGATATAAATACTCCCATGTCACAAATACAGCTGCTTTGTTTTATTATATTTAATAAACACGAAAGACATTCTGCCAAGTTCAATGAATCAGATGTTAAGCATACCATCTGGGTCATTTTCTTTTTGACACAACGGTTGCTTAGTTTAATAGTGAGCGGTTGGTGAGAGGTAGCACTGGGAGTAGGGTTCTAGCTATTTCAGACCAGAGCGTCTGTTAGGTAAAATGAAGCAGTGCCTGAGCGCTCTCTGCTCTTGCTGCAAGGAAATAGAAGCACAGGCAGCATTTCCAGAGTGGGCACAAGACTAAGACAGTCTGCTTGTGTGCAGTGGACCATAGATGTAATAGATAGAAAAAAAAGGTTAAGAAAACCTTTACAAATGCACATAATACCTTCAAAGAACGTGGATCAAGTGAAAAGATCTCCTGTTGTTCCAGTTTTGCGTTTAAGCACTCACTGTTTCTCAAGTTGCTATGTGTTCACAGCTGGCCTGAGCCTCTCCCTGTTATTGCCAGTACAAAGAGTCTAGGGAACAGAATTGCATCCAGACCTGGAGGAATGTATTTACTCTTTTTTCCCCACAGGGAAGCACACATCGTTTTATTCACCAAGTGCTGCATCTTGTGACATCCATTATACTCTGCTGGATAATCTCCCAGTTACAGAGCTATACTTGTGCAAGAACTACCCGTTTTTTATTCAGCCTCACAGTGGCACTGAAAAACAATACAAAAACCACAAGAAAAAACAGCTCTTTTACCAGTAATAGTGGTTAGACTGAAAATGCTAGTTTGACCAACAGCTCTGACACCTTTGCTGAGGTGTTACACGTGCCTTCATTGTTGTTACATTTTTGTGTAAAATAGTGGTTCCAGCTATTTGTAGCTGCACTGGGGTGTTTACGCTTCAACCTGGGTAGCTTCTAAATTTCTCTTATTCTTAATGTGATTGGCTGCAAAGACAACAGGGCTAGACAGATTGGATGTTTGTTAAGCTGGTTTCTAACTTCTCTGCGTGCAGTTTTGCTTTGCGTTACCTCTGCTATGGTGAATACATTGTATTGCCATGGTAAAGTAGTAAACCACAAATTACTGTGATAAAATCATAAGTGTACTCAACAGAAATCAATACAGTACACCTCGCTATAACGAACCTGCTGGGGTCCAAGCCTTTTGTTCATTATATCAAGGGGTTTGTTATAGCAAAAGGACAATCAAAATAAACGATAAACTGTTGGAGTAAGTTCATGAGATGAGATTGTGAATAAAAGTAGAATTACATGTACCTGATTGTCACATGTATGCAGTATTCTGCCTTTGCTATATCCTATTCATTACAGTAAAGAAAAAAAGAAAAAATCTTGAATTGAAGCTGACCTTTCATTCAAAATCAATCTGACATGAATCGTTTCAAAGTGCATCAAATCTTAATCCAGCATGCAAGCATCCCAAACTGAGCTTTTATTCCAAATCAACCCGACATTAAAAGTTCATCAGATCCACAAGTTTTTTTTTTTGTTATTGTTGTTGTTTTTTCTTTAATTAATTTTACTTTGTCGCATGGTTGCTGAACAAGTGCTTTTTGACAACCTATATTCATCACAGAGATGCGCCTGCATGACTCCTTTCTTCAAATGATCAGTATAGTTTCCAGCTTTGTTGCAACATGAAATGATTTTCGTTGCGGAGGCATAGTTACACAGCGCGTGTCTTTTATTAAGACAAAAGAGTTCACTGTGGGGGAGAGCGTGCAGTACAGAGCGGCATTTTTATTTTTGTATTTAAGGTCCAGGTTCGTTAGAGCCGAAGGTTAGTTATAATGAAGGGTGTTATAGCAGGGGGTGCGATATTTATGAATAGATACCTACTGAGTAATTACATATACTAGGAATATAGAACTGCAGAGCATTGGTACCGCAAAATGTGGTGCATATGTACAAAACCCAGTCAATTACATAGATCTAGCACATATCTGACATGATTTTCACACATATTTTCAATTGCAATGAGAGAGAAACTAAAATTAGGTTGAAAATCATACCCAGACAGTGCTAAGCTCAGAAGTAGCAAAGTTCCTTAGAGTCTTTCAAAATAGGTTGAGGAGGTGTTAATTTCACAAACAATAGGCATTAGTGAGAGGGGGAGACAGTGCTGGAAATATGGAAATTACTTTGTTTGTTCCCTGCAGTCACAGTTGCATATTCAGTGAGTCTATTAAATATTTATATTTAGAAATGACACAAGGGAAAGCATCCCATTGCATGATATCTGATGGCAGGTGGGGGTAAGATAAATATAAAGTTGACTTATTACTGTTAACATTATTACCCTCCTTCTGTCACACTTAACATAATGTAATTGTATTTCTCTGAATCCTTTTTTCAGTTTTTTTTTTATTGATTCTCACACAGCGCTATTGATTCCTAGTAAATAATCCTATGTTGGAGTAAATCTGACCTACAGCACAGGAAGTGATTAGTTAATGTATATTTCAAGCATGGTTTCTTGTGCTCTAAACAGTCGCTACTACTAACTCGGTTCACTGATTCTTTGTTTCTTTTTTCTGACTAAGATTCTTTGCAAGCTCCTCTTCTCAAAGCTGATCGAATCACTTCAAAGACGCCAGATTGACAGCCTTGGAGACTGGAGCCATCTACATACCCAGAGAGCATTGCAGAAAGACACCTGAAGAAGTGCCAGCTTGAATACTGAAGCTCTTTGCTAGTGTTTGTTTTGTTTTTTTTTGTTTTCTTCTTAGATAAGCTACAAACATTTCTAAAAGTTTGTATTATTTTGAATTGCTACTTCTAGAGATCATTATTTAATACCTATTTTAAAACTATGGAAATTTTCCATTTGCATTTCCTTGCCAGGTTTAGGACAGGAATTCCCTTCCAAATGTAAATTTTGAGTGTGTAACGAGGGGGCCGGATCCAAACAAGTATAGCGGGGGCAACTACACTCAGGCTAAGCCACTAGCATGCCGTGCAGTAACCCGACTACGCCACATCTATTAAAAAGAGAAACTAAAATGTAATATTTCACAATTTTGCTCTAGTTTAACAGCACAGGGTCTTTTTATTGGGAAAGAGCAATGCAAGGACCAGAAGGAAAGCAGAGGACAAGCAAAACTGGAATTCGATATTATTTATGAGATAAAATAGGCGGTTTTTATGCATTTACAAAAAGAGAATGATAGTTAACAACAGGATCATGGGTTGTAAAGCATTGAAGGCCACCTGAGCAAAATAAAACAATCCAGATTTAGTTACATTGGTGAATTGTAGATGTGGTTGAGGGACTTTGTCAATGAAATGTATTCAAATCAAAATAAATAGGCGCTCCAACTAAGCAGAGAACAAAACCTAGCGAGTCCTCAATCTCACCTCCAGTGGAGTTCAGATACAGAGCATCAGGCATGTATTCCATTAGCTTAATAATCCCATTCTCACAGCAATCAAAGAAAGGAACTGGAACTGTGTCTTTTGGTTTTCATTCCAACTGATCTCTCAAGTACTTAACTAAACCATTTGTATTAATAGTCTCTGTAAGTCGCCTTGGATAAACAAATAATAATAAATTAATGTTAAATATCCTATCTTACTAAAAATATGCGACATATTGCTGGTTATGCTTTAGTGTCTTCAGGGTAATACACTGGTACAGTCGGTGTTGCCTAATCAGGACACTGATAATTGGGATTTCTGCTTCAATGTGATACAACTCTGGGAGACTTTTCTTCCCAATACTGTTTTGTTGTTTACCCTCTTCAACTCAAGATGCAAAAATGAATGTGAACTTCAGGTACCAGAGTTTGAAAGTATTGTAATTGGTATTTTTACCGCTGAAATTGGTATAAAATTATAATATTTGGAAAAAAGTCAATACATTTATAAAATGTTTGTTAAACCTTTAGGCCCCTGTGTACTAGATTGTCATATTCAATAAAGAAAAACAAACACAAGTGCTCTTTCATTTGACATACATGCATACATCCTGGAGATGAAGTGCTTCATTGGGACATCACTTTGTTTAATTGGGATACAGTATTTTCAAATGATGAACAGAGATCGCTTCTCAGAGCAAGACAGGTTCGTGTAGCGCAGAGCAGTGCGTGATTATTACGATTATTATTTAAGCCGCTTATTCTGGATATTTTTCCTGCTCCCGGGGCGTCCTGATAAAGTATCATATATTCTTTTCTACTAGGGCCAACACAGGCCCCTCGACTATCCCTTCTTAGAACAGCTACAGGTATATTGCAGTATTACAATATAATGCAGCTTTCTCTGCTCTGCTCCATGTGTTCCAGACCTGGGGGACCTGTCAATCACCCTGCTTTTCATAGTCTTAAAAAAGCATGACCTGCCAGACCTGCACAGTATTCCACCCATAGGCACCATTACAACCCCCATGTATTAAAACATTTACTCTTCCTTCACAGCTTGCAGAGTCCATGGGTTATTTATTTGATTAGGAATGAGGTTCTTTAGCCAAAGGCTGTTGAGACCAGGAGACACTTTAAACCATAGCATTCAAATATATGTAATTGAATTTTATCAATTAATTGCTGGATAAATACAAGTAAAAAAAAAAAAAAAACATGGTAAAGCTATATTGTTCTTATTAAAATTTAACATAACAGTTCCTCACAATTGCTCCAGCTGATTAACCGAAATGATTGTGGATGTAAATCAAAACACTCAATAAAACCAAATTACATTTTGTCACCAGTGCATGGTTTTGCACACATTGTGAGCCAAAATTGGTTTTGAATTAACTGAGAACTGAGTGCTCGGTTTTGAGAAAGGTCTCTCCAGGCAATCTGAAAGAGAAATAAAAGTATCAGATAATTAGTCCCGGTATCATGGTCATTAAATAGGTAAGAAAATGCACAGTTAATTATTATTATTATTATTATTATTATTATTATTATTATTATTATTATTATTATTATTATAATAATAATAATAATAATAATAATAATAATAATAATAATAATAATTAACTGTGCATTTGCTTACATATTTAAATACATTCCATCTGTGCATGTTCAATTATTCATGAGATGATAATAAGAAAGAAAGATCCATCTCTTCTATGCCATGTGTTTTGGAGGTCATTTATCTGTAGAGAAGGGTCACCAGTCCATGATTTTGAAACGCACTAGAAAATAAATGTCAAGATCAACAAAAAATATTGCCCTACTTTTATAGTGCAAAAGACAAAGTTCACCTGTTTTTGTACGATTGCTCTTGGGGTTTGTCTGACCCACTTGCACTGTGCAAATAATAAGCACTACAACAACAACAACAACAAATGTAACAGTAAATAAAGCTATGGGAATATATTGGAACACAATCCTTTGGCTTCTTCAAGGCTTGTTTTCAATTTATAGAATTTGTTAAAAGCCTATTAGGCTACCACTGTGAAAAGTCTTATACTATAATACCAATGTGCCCCTGAGGTAGTAGCAATTACAAAGCAGTTTCTGGCAAGTTTAATGTAAAGAAACACATCTCTGAGGTAATGTGGAAATGCACTTTAAGAGTTATCTTATAAAACATTGATTCTTCCATCAGCAGAGCCAAGTCAGGCATGCAGGCATATCTGCGTTATAACAAAGCGCTTATTTGCGAACATACACAAGATAACCCACTTGGCTCCAAACAAAATTGAGTTAGTGAGATTCATGAAGAAATATTTGTGAAAATAAGATTGTCAATGCAGAAGCAATTTAGCCTATTAAAATATATATATATATATATATATATATATATATATATATATATATATATATATATATATATATATATATATATATAGCAACCTTGAATTAGTGACCCAGACACAAGAACTGCAAGTTTAAGCATTTTCATGCACTTTTATTATTTACAAAACAAAATAATCAAACAAAACCCTGACTCCGCTGGGAGTGCTAACTAACGTTTTTCCAGCTCTAACTATACCAGGCGGCTAAGCCGTTTACCAGTTACCAAAACACCCTTTTTATACAAACAAGCTTCACACAGTGCCATTATTTTAGTTCCAACCACACAGTTCTCTTTACAGGCTTCACACTTACAGGCTTCACACAGACAGGATTGACACTCACAGGATTCACACAGACAGGCTTCACACTCACAGGATTCACACAGACAGGCTTCACACTCACAGGATTCACACAGACAGGCTTCACACAGACAGGCTTCACACTCACAGGATTCACACAGACAGGCTTGACACTCACAGGATTCACACAGACAGGCTTCACACAGACAGGCTTGACACTCACAGGATTCACACAGACAGGCTTGACACTCACAGGCTTCACACAGCCAGGATTCACACTCACAGGATTCACGCAGACAGGCTTCACACTCACAGGCTTCACACTCACAGGCTTCACACTCCAACACCCTCCTCATACAGAGAACACAGGCCTGCTTTTATGCCATGTTACTGAGCCTTAATTGATAGACAATTACACAATTATGCCTCAGCCACATTCCAGGCAAGGACTCGTTAAAGCAGGATACCTCTTTTCCTGTCAACCAACACTCACACCCCTGCATACATACACTCTTCTTCCATCTCCATTTCCCCACCTTGCCACTGTGTGTATATATACACACACACACACACACACACACACACACACACACACACACACACACACACACACAAAGCAGATTTAATTAAGTTTTTAATACATCAAAATAGCATACAAAGAAATTGATGGATTTATTAAACTAAAACCATATTTAATAGATGCATATCAAAATCACATGTAATATATTGTTAGCTGTATGTCTATAAGGTGAATAGGCTGTACATGTTATCCCAGTCACGTATCGTGCTGACACAACTAATCTAGCATGTTATTTCCCTGCAGAAAATAGTTATGTGATTACCTCACAGTCTATGGAAATTGCAACAAAGGAATACCGTTAATTTCCAAGCAAACGGAACGTTTTGGAATACAAAAAAGCAGGACGAGTTATTGAGAAATAAAATGGCTGAACAAAAGTGTGAAATATAAATTCTGCTCACAGAGCCTGGGTTAATGGTTAGTCTTGCTGCAATGGGAGTTCATATCCCCCCCCCACACACACACACACACTTTCAATACTGGACTGCCTAGCAGATATTTGTAGTAAGAGCGCTACTGTGCAGCACCATGGCAGGCTTTCCGGCACTCAGGGGCTAGGTGAGGAGTAAACCGTGTTGACAACTCCATCTGCTGCTCTCATCCACAGACTCTGTGCATGAAGCACACTGAAACATTAATGACTGAGCAAGAAATATCAAAAACACTCCTGCCAGCATGCTTAAGGAGGGATGTGGGTTTACAGCAAATGCTAGAAGCCCATGTGTATGTCTTCCTATCAGTGGACCACTGTGCTTCAGCACCACTTTGGATAATGTGTGTGCATTCATATATTTTTTAAAAGGGTACCAACCGCAGAAATGACATAAACAAATGGGTTAGTCTTAAAATGACATTAACTGTTAAACACACTGGTTTGTGAGATTCCAAGAGCAGAAGCTTTTAAGGTTCTTTAGCCTCATCACAAAGCTTTGTTTACTCACGTTTCTTCTGCAGAGGGTTACTTTATAATTGCAATAGACATGTTGTTATAAAATTAAGCACAAGACTTGTTTGTCATGTAAGGCAATCTACACATGTTAAAATGAACACAGTACTCCATGGGTATTCTTTATATACTATAAACGTGTATTGTTTTAATTTAGTTTCAGATTCATTTTAATTACACATTTTAGCAATGGACAGTTTGATCTCTGTGGTTGCTACAGCTTGTTCCAGTTCATTTTCCTATTCCTATGAGTTAAAATCCAAATTTACATGTGTAGCCATTTCTCTGAAGTTTGTGTTTTAGTTAGATGGTAACTGTCTGTTTTGTGGGGTTTTGTGCTTTGTGGTTTGGGCCAGAAATAAAGTTATTCTCCTAGTCACTTAGTCATCTGTGGTATTTAAGTAATAATTATTAATACAAACACATCAAACTATATTTTGTATGATTCACTTAGCTTGAAAAAAATAGCCCTCTGCTGATGTAAATGTTACAGTTTGTGTTAGCACTCAAAGATTACTCAAAGAAGCCGAAGAGCCAGTTAAGGGGAGCTGGCATGTGTGCTTTCCAGAGCAGCAAGGTAATGCTCTTAACATCTAAAATGCAAGAGAAGCTGAATAATTAAAACTGGGTTTGAACTTTAAGCCCGCTGAGAATTTATTAAGATTAAACTAATAAATAAAAGCTACTTCTTAAAGAAATCTTCTGCTTTAGTTGTCTGGTCTTGTACTGTTTGTTGACATTTGTTTTATAAGGCATTCCTTCCCATTTTTATATGATTTATTATTATTTTTCTAGGCTTTATTGTGTGTTTGTTAGGTTACATTTTGCTACACTTTTCCGTGATTTTAACATAGCAAGCAAGTACAATAGATCCCACCCCATATTCTTTGCATGAAAACAGCTATATCACTGAATAGAGGGTCACATATTATTTTAAGAGAAACTGTTTAAGTTTATGTTAACAACATGCTTCTGTTTAATGGTTAGCTAATATAAAGTAGTAACTTTATAAACTACTAAAAATACATGTTTGACTTTGAAAATGTCAGTATGGTATCGTCCTTAAAAGGGTTCTTCTTTTAAACAAGAATCCTCTACTGTCTAAAGGCTGAATAAGAACAGGGCAGCAGGAATGAGCATCTGTGCATTGGTGCACCCAGAGCTTTGCTTGTGGGACAAGTCTGACAGAGGAGCCTCCTCTGAGGTTAATGAGATGCGTGAATTATAAAACACGATCCCCTTTCCTGAAACCCATTTGCATTCACAGCATCCACGTATTGTATTCTGTGTCCAGTTATATTCTCTGCCTAGTATTGGGAGACTTCTACTGACACTAAAGCTGTGTTTCTACTGCCACGAAGCCTGTTCTGTGGTGATTTATTCTGGTATTTTGTGAGCCTCTGAAAAATAAATGTGGAAAAGTAGAAAGCAATGTTACTTGCTAGGGACTGATACAAATAAATCAAGTGAATACTGATCCACCTGTATCACATGCAAGTGGTTTCTAATTAATTACAAGGGTTACCTTATAGCAGGTGGATACAATCATTGTTCATTATGAGCTCATGAGCACTGTGCTCCACAAGAACATATCCAAGCACACACCTGAGCAGAGGAACATGGGGCCTTCCAGGGGAGTGCGAAAAGAAGTATCCGTTACGTGCCATCAACTCCAGCCAATGGTATTAGTGCTTACATCACAGTAAATAATGCAAACAGACTTGATAATAAACTGCATCAATTGTAATTGCAGGCAACAGAGGCAAAAAGTATTTTCCTGATAATTCAGCTACAGTGACATAACCTGAGACTGTTGTTGCTGGGTATGATAAGTTATTATGTGCATAGTGTTTTGAAATGAGTAGAATACCAAACTCTGAACACCTAAATGAAAAGAACATAAAACAAATGTCTCTGAGCCTTTGTCACTGTACTCCTTTTCATTCCAGATTCAGAGAGTGACTCACTTTCCCTGCAGTGCCAGGAAAGTAAGGTCACACGTGTACCATTCCACTCGGGAAGTGATTTCCATTGCACAAAAAGAGATAACTGTGATGCAAACCCAATTATTCTCTTTTCTGCTTCTTTGTTTGGGACATTTTTTTCCTTCTTGTTATTTTCCAAAGCCAGGTTATTGAGCTTTAGTTATTTACTTTCTTTGCTTTCTGAGATTCGGTTGAGGACAAACCCATACAGGGTAGTCATTCAGTCAAACAATTATTTATTATAATCCAATGTGGCTGCTAAAATATTAAACAAATCAATTTATATTTCCTTTAAAAAAAAAAAAAAAAACATTTTCAGCAGCATCAAAAGTAATAAATTACCCTCCCCTGGATCTCAATCCCCCCTCTCTTCTGCATTAATATATTTTCAAGGGCGTTTTAGTTCAGCTTCAGTTGTAGATCAATTACTGAACCTGATAAAATTTTCCTAATCCCAAATAGGTCCCTTCGGAGCCCTGGCATTTGAAAAAGGAAAGTACAGAAAAAGATCTTTCTCCAAAGCAGGCATGTCTTATTGTGCTGGGGGTCCTGGCTGTAAATCAATATCTATTTCTCTGGTGTGGATTATTGCTTTGCGGATGCCCAGGGACTATATTCTCAATCCTTGCATCCAAAAACAACCTTGTAAACCAACTTGTTTTTTATAACTCTCTTTAGTTTTTAAAATAGGATTTTCCATATTCTCTTTTTTTGGTTCTGCTCAAGCAGTGTTTATGTTTAGGGTCTGAGTGCAAAATGGTGTGTGTGTGCGTGCACGCATGCTTAAGGTCACACACAGTGAGTCAGTTGCTGGGATTGAACTGGGATCCTCCTGGTAAAGAGTCCTTGTTTTTAACCACCGAACCACCACCTATTTATAAGCTGTTGATTTCACACAAAAGAAAAGGATACAGCTTGAGCATTTCTAGTTTCATAGCTAAGTGAAAGTTTAAGGAGTAAACAAAATAAAAAATATTTTTGTTTTACATTGTATTTGTACGTATATGAATAATATGTGTAGCTGTCGTTCGAGTCGGTAGCTCTAGAAGCAAGTACAATAAGTCTCTTTCAAAAAGTCCTGTTTGGACCTATTTTGATAAAGTTGAGGACAATACTGTAAAGTTTTGTCCTCAACCGGGTGATCCCACAGCCAACCCTAGAGGACAAAGACCAGCACTGGCAAGGTCTGCTTGAGCTCACCGGGCATCAGCAGCATGATGTGGAGAGATTGTTCCTAACCCGAGGGAGCACCATAGACATTGCAAGTTTCGGCAGAATCCCTAGCAAAGACTATCGACTTTGCATCCATAGACGCGAACCAGTACTCCTCCGACTGTATCACACGCACATGCCTGTAAAAATGTAAAAATGCACTAATAGATGATTATAAAGTTGTGAACTGAAGTCAAAAGAGTGGACAGGGTGGTTAACTTTATTATGGTGTCAAACTGTTCCAACACAGATAACTCACATTGACCAAACTCACAGAAAATACAAGGCCGGAAATCTATATATCATTCTCACATGTTAGCTGTCCTAAAGACTATTAGAAGAGTGAAACACATCAGCTGAATCCATTAGCACATCTCTCCTCTGCTTCAGCCATTTTGTGCTTCAGCTGAGTTCAAGAGAGATCTCCTTTCACTTCTCAATGCTTGAGGTGACATTCTTATAGTGGCACTAAATTAAGTTGCAGAAGAGCAAGGCAATGTGTACCTTTAAAGGATGCATAATCAATCAAGTCCAACGCAGGCAATTTGAGAACACAAACACTGGAAAACACACGAGGCTTGACACTGTGCACTCTGCCTCCCTGAGAGATGTGTTTTCCTTGGTGGGCTGATGAGTGGATGAGTGTAGTGCAAGGTGAGGTCTTTATTACAAGGCTTCATCATACTGCAGCTCTTCACTGTTCAAGTACGGGAAAGATCAAGGCAGGGCTTTGTTGGTGTGCCTCAATCCAGACCTATGCAACATTTGTTTTCAATGTGTATATTTGATTGTGAAGGTTTTACAGATTATGGAATATTTTACCTTGGTTTTGTTAACAATATTATTTCATATTGTATATATAACACATTAGACCAGAGGTAGCCAAAGTTGGTGCTTCCACTTCTGGTCTTTGTTTCAACCCTGTTCTAAATGGTTTAATTGAACCAATTAACCCTCCATCCAGACCTTATTTTACCTGTAAAACCTGGAGTGGAATGGCCCTCCAGGACCCTGACTGGACACCACTACATCAGACAAACTCATAAAAAGAAGAAAGGTAATGACCTCAGAAGTGCTCTGTTATATTCATCAGGTATGTTTCTCATATTTGTATAATACACATTATTAATGCGCACCCTTAGCTAAGCAAACCAATTTGAAACCATTTGCTTTCTTGTGTGTCAGAAGCTACTCTGCTGCTGAAAGGTAATGTTTTGGCTGATGAATTGTGTCTATTATTTGCTTATGATTGCTTTACATCACAATGTGGCTGTTCCAGCCAAATCCCTAATTACAGTAATCAACCATAATTACATAGTGCCTTATAACAGCCTCACTGGGTTATAATTCAGTTATTTATCAATGATGCATGGACTGAGTATAAGGGAGGCATTTGGGTGACTATGACTACATTATATTTCTACAAGGCAAGTTGCACAGGTGTTTGTTACAAGTATTTATTTAGCACTGTATAATGCAATCCAAATATAGCTAATAAGGCTGCAACCTCATCCTTCTGGTGATACGATGATCTTTTATCAATTTCACCAGAACCCACAGATAGAATTACAGCATATATGCAATGTACTTTCTGTGTCGTCACTTTCTATACTATTACAAATATGCCATAATAAAACTGATAATTATCCTCCAGTAAGAAAAATAGCTAGTAGGAAACAACTCAGGTAGAGGAGGTTGAAATCCTTGACTAATTACTAGTTTTGACAAGGCTTAAACTATGAATAAAGAGCAAGATTAGGTCCTGCAGAAAATCACACTGCATTAAAAATATGTCAAGGTTATAAAAACCCAGACTAAGTGGTGCTATGACTTCAGGAGGTCTGAGTTGCAATCAAGTTCCATTTAAATAATAAAAAAAGGTGAACTATATTAATAGGATCCATGGTGTGAATATTCTCCAGGTTCTGATTAATTTGTTCTGTATTCCATGTTGCTTGGGAAGTGAGAAAGCGACACTTCAGATACATCTTTTAAAAGCAGTGCAAAGGCAAAGAAAAATGTTCTGAATGGAAAAAAAACCTAATAATATAATACTCGTTGGTTTTTTATTATTATTTTTATTATTATTTTTATTCCTGGAACAAATCAACTTGCAACTTCCAGCAAAAGTTTTTCATTAAGTCCAGTCCAGTCTTTGTGCATTTGTTTCACCTCAGTGTTATTAGCTAGAAAGTTTGAGCTCGACCCATCTTCCTGTGGCACATGCTAGACAGACTGTGCACTGTTGTAAACATGGCAATATCCGCCATCAAGTTCATTGGGGGAAAAAATCTCTCAAACAGGTCTGGAAAAACAGAACTTGACATTTTACTAACAGCCCTTCATTAAGTGCAGTGCATGAAATTGGAAAGTGCAGACCGCTCCAGTCTGCCAAGAAACCCTCCTTGCAAGATAGGAAAGGAGAGGCAGGAACGGATGAGGAGCCACAGAGACAAATGAAGGCACAGATTAAGGCTGACAGACCACTGAGGCCTAACAAGAACTAATTACTCTGCTAACGAATAGGGCTTGGCTGGAAAGGAGCCCTAGCTTCAGGTAGCAGGAGAAACAGGAAGCAGGGGGAGGCTCGGTGGCATCAGCACCTGGACTTGCTGCCCTATCTTGGCAAGCCATGTTTGAACCTGGTCATAAAAAGACTAAGGAACATAGTTACAAAGCTTATGTTCCAGCGCTTATTTGCAATCACTTTGTTTTTAAAAGCGATATAAAAATCACAGAACTGCAAAGTTTATAAGTTCATTTATTGGCCCCCGAATCCCTTCCAGAGGCATTTTTAGTACAGGGTAAGGGGGGCATCTGGTACAATTTTGAACCCCACAGTAAATAAAGTAAAATGATGATATAAATATATTAAGCATCTGTGGAATGCTTATAAAGTATTTATAAATGACACCCTCTGGGGGTGTTTGAGCTGAAGGTACAAAGGTTTTATATTGTTTTGCAAACATGGTTCAAACTGCACAAGAGCGAAAGCTTAATGAATCTGCTTCTGAAATGTCTTTCTGTCTAAATGACTTTTTCTTGCCTGCTTAGGTAACAGATGAGTTTTATTGTTAAGACGCTCACTTGCAGTGTGGTCCCCAGGTAGTGTGTAGCCTCAGCCCTGTTACAATGGTGCTCTGACTCACATCACATATATCGGCGAGGTTATAAAGAGAGGACAGTGTTGTGTGATCCACTGCAGTAATGGATTCTGACCCGTTTGTGAGATGATTCAGGTTATTTCGCTTGCTTACAGTGTGCGTGTTCACCCAACCTCTGCCTGTTACTGTTAGATTTTAGTTATTTAGGATAATGTACAGTGCAGTACTCTATGTTCTAACACAGAAATGCTAACCAGTTAGCCACCAAATGGGCTTTTGAGGAAAACTTGACTTGAATGATAAGCTACATCTTGTCAATCTGCTTTTTTTGTGCCTAAAACTATGTTTGATTAAAAGTAATTTGATATTCTTCCAACATTTTTTACATGGCTTCTAATACACTTAATAGTGATCAAGCTAACCCCTGTGGAGTTATAAATATATATTTTAAAACCATTACCATCTGAACACCAATTTTCACAGAAGAAAAAAAAAATCACAATTTCCTTCTGGCTAATTGGAAAATATTACAGTACCTTAAAGACAAATCTGTAATTAAAGATTGCACATTCTGTGTCCCTCGTTATGTGAATTCGTATCCTGTAATGACCAGATGACAAGAACTATGTCACTATTAAAAGCAACTGACAGAGCCTATTAGCCTTTTCTCACAGATTGCAACATAACAGACCAGCAAATACCTGAACTTGCTTGCAGCTGGAAATTGTAATTTATTTTGTAAAACTTAACAATACTTCTTAGATTTTGAGATATTTCTATTTATTCTCTGAAGCAGAGGCTTCCAATCGTGTCGAATTGCATGATGCATTTGTAAACAGACTAATTTCATTTTTAGAATGCTGGGTTGTTGAAGTGAATATATTCATTCATGGTAAACCTTTGACAATGCACACTCCTTTTCAAACAGACATGCCATCATATAATGTTTCACCCTTGCACATACAACACTTAATGCCATCTGACATTTTACTTTATTTGGATGTTCAACAGGGATTTCTACACCCACACAAAGGGGTAAAGTTATGTGCAACAGATCCATATTTAAGCTTTTAAGTGAGGGATGGAAAGATTTCATCGAGGCGCAGTCCGCTGTGCACCTGCATGTTTAAATGTGGTTGCATCTGAGATTTTTATTTTAGACCTCGTACACACACACTACGGTCGGCGTGACAACCGTATTTACAAACAGCACTCACTGCGGTTGTTTGTTGTACATTACATTACTGAAGTGAGTGCACTCCGTGCTTAAAATAACCCCTGGACTTGGACCACCATTACACGACATTTGTTGAGTTTGTGCAGCGGCACCACTGAGGCTGTATTTTTGTTTATGCTTTTGGAAGAAAGTGCACCACGTAATCGATCGAGAGCTCGTCAAGCACGGCTATGCTCGCCTGCAAAACCGGCGGAGACGCCCTTTAGCTTTTTCTGCACTGCTAAATATAGTGGCGAATTTCGTTTGTTGCCATCCAGTTTAGTCTGGAACCCTTCCTCAGACCAAACATTTATTTATTTTTTGGTCTCTTCTTTGGCCCAAGTGAGTCCGCGGTCCGTGTTTGTCACATGGAAATGTCTGATAAATGTCTGACATCATTACTTGCTCAGAAATCCACCGCCGAGCACCTACTGCAGTTGTGTTAGTGAGGTTGTAATACACACACACAGTTACTGTCAATTAACAAACCAAACTGAATTAATAACTGAACTAGCTACTTGTTCCAAACAACTAATTAACTAGTTTTAACTAGATTAACTAGTCAGGTTGTCGCTGCCTTTTGCACACGAACTGTGTGTGCACTTAAACCTTATTAAAAGCAAAAGGTGAACCCACAACCACATTTAAACTGAGTGTGTACGAAACCTAAGAAACCTGTCTCCATGGTAATTTACGATATAGTGCTTGAAAATGATGCTCTTTGAGGTGTGAGATGGCTTTAAAATCACTTTCAAAGGGTCAGGGAAGGGCAGCCAAGTTGCTCCCAAGAGGAAATAGTGTGGGCTATGAGGACAAGAAAAAATAATCCAAATGTCTTTGTTCAGAAACCAGGAATGAAGCGGGAGTTCATTGAAGTCTATATAGATAATCCTTCACAGTGTAGAGAAGGTTAGCCCAAGGTATTATTTCAAAGAGCAGAATGAGTGTAGTCTCCTTTCTTTCTTACAATGTTCGTACAGTGTTACAGAACAACCTGTAAAAAAAGAAACATGTTTCTTACCAAGTTGGTATGCAATGGTTCATTGAACACATGGCCTTTTTTTAATGTATCATGTACCAATCAAAAGATAAATGGTCTCTGGATCATGCCATTAAAAACCGTTATTTCAATACCCAAGATAATTTAACTCGTGATCTCAACATAACGGTTTGAAATGTCAAGATCCCAAGAGATTTGTTCTTGTGATTTTGTTATAAAACATTTTTTTCATTTTTCCTTGTTCTAAATGAGCCAAAAAAACCCCAAAAAACAATCAAGATTATGTTAAAAAAAATTTAACACCGCAGTACAGTCAACAGGTCATAAGTTATGTTTTTCTTGTTAACAGTGCATGGTGTTCTGTAACACTGTAAGGTGGTATTGTTTGCAGTACAATCTATTGCCAGAACACATTTGCTACAGATGGCAGAATATTGTCAATTTGCTGTGTAAGGGCTTGAATAGAATGCATGCAAAGTATGCTGAAGGATGAAGCTGCTTTTTCTTATTAGAATCACACACGTATCATGTTTCTCTCAATCATTTCCTATGTCCCTCTACAAAAAGGTCAACTTCAGTGCAGGTATGGAAACCCTAATAGTACAAATGCAAAGTGCAAGCACTGTATTTTAAACATACATACAAATATCAAATGTTGTGTCCCACACTGTAGATCTTGAAGAGAATTACAGGAGAATTTTAAATCCAGATTTCATTACATGTTGGCATGGGTATTACAATATTCAGCTGTATCCCTTACAGTGATTTTATTTTGTTCAGTTCTGAGGAAGTCTATTGGAGTGCTGGGGTACTATGACAAGAGTTCAAGCATGGTGTTAGCAAACAGGACATGGAATTTATATCTGACTCCAGAGATTTAGAAATATAGGCACGGCAGACACATTGAAATTCAGCTGGCTAAGAACCAGCCAGCACTCTGCCTAAAAGATGCAGGCATATTCCTCTATCTTCACTGCATATCTTACCACTCTTTCTATTTTAAGCAATCAACGAGTTTCTCCAGACTGTGAGCAAGGACAAAAATCCTGATGTTATGCAAACAGTTTTTTGCAATGCATTTTTCTTTCATTATTACGACCAAATATGGTGTATTCTAGTGTTTCACGCATTGCTGATATGCTCCCAGGTGGGGATTTTAAGAACTTGATTCAGCATTAAGGGTTTTATAATGATGCCAATAATTTGAAATTTCCATTTGGTTGTGGGAGAGATGTGTTGAAGTGAGGGGAAGCAGCAGAGATCCGCTCTCTAATCCCAATAAAGCTACTTTAATTAAATCTGATTTCTCCATCATCCTGAGAGAACCCAGAACGACTTTCTGTTCGGTCAGAGCTCCATCTCGACGGCCCTGTTAATGATCGTATACCAGTCTGATGGCTGTCAGTTTAATGGGTTTCCTCAGTCGAAACACTGAAAGTGTACAGTGAATGACGCAGGGATGTTTAATTATTGTATACAAAAAGATATATTTTGCAGGCAACAAATACATCTTTTTTTTTCAATTGCAAGAGGAAATCAAGATCCCACCTTTATGTTTGTAAAACAAAATCTCATCTCATAGTCAAACTGGGGCTGTGCAGGTTCCATCTGCAGTCTAGTATATAATCCAATCTGCAACTGGGCAAAGAGCATCTGTATGCACAATATTTTCATATAATTTCTATCTATAAATCAATTCAACAACCTCCAATATGTCCCTGACAGTATAATATATTCATAGCTTTGTCTACCTATATTTTTATTTTGGCAGTCCATAACTCTCTGGCATCCTTTGCATTGGTGTTCTGCTACCCCGGATCCTAACTAGTCCCAGTTAAAATCGATTTGACCTCTACTAAAGGAAAAGAACAAGCCTGATTTGAAACCACTTTCAAGTCAATCCCAGTGGCAGATGGAAATGTAACATGAAAAGGACCCTTTACAGAGTAATAGTCAATAGCGGTGCTTTGGCACAACGGTGGCAATGTATATTAAGGGCTGGTGGTAGCACAAGGGCTGCTACAGTGAAGCTAGTGGAAGAATGCTACACTGCGGTAACATTTTCACATTGTTTAATTTTTATTTTACTTCCCAGGCATGTGTTGCGGTCTTTCTCTAACCCCAAAACGAAAGCATGTGAAAGCTAAGGTTGCAATAAGCTAAAATCTATACAATCTCCTAAAATCTATAAACCTTTACCTGCAGCGGTTTTTTCATATTGGAACAGTACACAGTTTCAATTATAGCATCAATTTATATTAAGTTAAAATACAAACAAAAATACATAAACTAAGGGCAAAATCGATGTCACAATGACAGTTATTTGAGTCACGGTCTATAGCCCATGGTGAATCTATGTCAGACAGAGTTAATAGACTATAATTCATTCCAGACAAGAACAATTGTCCTTGGTGCTAAGATCTTTCAAAAGAGTTCTTGCTTCTTGCAAAAGGAGTGATAGCACAGGTTAGGAAAGAAGAATTCTGGAAAACCCTCTATGCAGACTAAAGATATTACTGTGGTCATTCGAATTGGCATCCCTGGACCAATCATGGCTCACCTTTATACACACGACTGTGTGGTGTGCAGGGTGAGTTATACAGTCAGGGGAATGAACCCTACTGGCCAGGCAGTCGGTAAGCTTGATAGAATATTGTAAATGCGAGTGTAGTGATTGCATAAATAAGACCGGGATTGGTTTTAATGGGGAACCTGACGCATCATGTGCAGCAGCCTGCCTGCCGTGTTTAGTTGCGGGAATGAGCAGGGTGTGTGTTAAACAGCTGCAAGCACCTAATCAGCAGGTGGGCGCGGTGCAGCAGAACGCCAGGAATAAAAGGGTCCCGGTTAAACAGATCAAAGCTGCTGTAAAGCCACAGTGGTCAGAGCGCTGCTGCTGCCAAAGCATCGGTCCATCTGCTACTGAGCGACTGGGTTCAGGAAAAGAATCGACCGCCTTGAACGGCGAGCGTGTGTATATTCCGAGGTAAGGAGGTGGTCAGGGGTTTTGTTCCAGGAGAAGAAAGCTGCAATGAACCAGCGATCAGGTGTATATCCAAGGCTGGAGTTGGGTGTCTTGTTTTGAACTATTGCTTTCACTTACATGGTTTGTCCGTTAACTTACCAGGTTTCTAAAGGTGGTGGCAGCAAACATGCTACCAAGCTTATTCCAGCTGACAACTGCCCCTTGGTATCCAATAGCTATCAAGAGGCCTGCTTGTACCAAAATGTGATTCATTTCGATGACATCACTTTTGTTGACTAATCTTTTTTCTTATGGGTACACATTTACTAAGAATGCAGCATTCATTTGGTGTTTGAAAGGTGAAATATATATATATATATATATATATATATATATATATATATATATATTATTATATATTATATAACAAGAACAAAAGTTCTGAAGAAAAATAAAGCAGTTCATTTACAACACAAGTGTTTTATCTGAACCTTTTCTTTTGGCCCTTGTGCCTGTTTTTTTTGTTTATTTGTTAATGTTTTTGTTTGTTAGTTTGTAATAAATGTGCGCAACAGCGCGTAAACTGCAGCTTCTTGTGTCTGAGTCTCTCTCCCTGACTGAAACAGCCTTGCCAGTGATGCTGCCCTGTCACACTCTCATATGCAGATTTTAAGAACACAATTCGGAGAAGTGTAAGGTGAGGGTAAGCAGCAGAAATCAGCTGTCTCCCAATAAAGCTTCTGTAATTAAATATGAGTTCTCCATCATGCTGAGGTATTAAAGATTGGAAGTGAGCTTGTATATCAGTGTCCTAGCAGTCAACTTCATTACAAGAATGAGCAAATTAGCTTAATTGCAAGACTGAAATGTGTACCAGCAGTACTGATGAAAGCACTGGCTGAAAAGTCTGTCTACTTGACTGAGTTTTACCTTTCAGTATGTAGAAATATGAAAATATATTTTAAATGAGGAATTTGGACTGGTGCTCACTGGGGGGAAAGAGAGTGGAGAATCCCTGGGATTTCCCCACCTGACTTTTTAAGTAGCCTGTATTAGGCTCTCCATCTTCTTATTCGCTTTGAAACCATCATCAGTTCTCATGGGCTGTTAAATAAAACACAGTAAAAACGTGTTCCGAAAGAGAAATAACTCCCACCACTGATGTAATCTCAGATGAAAAGATCCCGATGATCTGACAGGGTAGATTTAATGGAAAGTAAGACTGCAGAATATTGGAAGAAGACTATTAGAACAAGCAGCCCCCCCAGCCGAGAACGAGGAAAGAAGAACGTGGCTGCCTAGTTACACAATGGCACATTAAAGATCAGCTTCTGAGCGATAAAAAAAGAGCCCACTCCTCTACAAACAGCCTGGCGTGCCTTGAAATGTAAGAGGAAAAATGCTCCCAGGCCTTAGGGAAAGAGATATGGAGCATTATATAATGTTGTTCCTTTAGAACAGTACACTACTGTCCTCCACTGGCTACATTAGGTTGGTGTCCTATCCTCTCACAAAAGCTGAAAGCATAGTACATTGGGGTGGTGTTGTCTACAGTAATTGTCACTTCCCCTAAGGTATTGGCTACCAAGCTCTTTGGTATTCTTAAATATCAATTGCCAATAGACCTGTTATTCCAGCAATGTCAGGCACTGATTTATCCTGGTCAGAGCTGGTAAACATGCTGATTTTAACGGGTCATGCTGATTCATGAGACCATTTAAAGAAGAATGCATTTTTGGTCCCCTTTAAGTGACTACATTCCTAAATTAATATAATTGCTGTGAGCCTGGGCTAGGGCTTTATATAGTAAGAAACCAGTATATGTGTGTGGCGGATACCCATTTTAGCTAGTCACCAGCTCACCACCAATTGCTGGAATATTCAGCAAGGCTCAAATGGGAGATTCAAAAGTTTAAATGGTTTTCAGGACTAGAATCTAGTGCATTTAGGTGCTATAACCAAGACATGAAGTGAATAAGGAAAGTACTTATATCAACAACTTGTAGCATTGTGG
This sequence comes from Polyodon spathula, assembly GCF_017654505.1. Lineage (NCBI taxonomy): Eukaryota > Metazoa > Chordata > Actinopteri > Acipenseriformes > Polyodontidae > Polyodon > Polyodon spathula. The sequence continues at coordinate 2,539,338 of NC_054582.1, forward strand.
CAAGTAGGCTTCAAGTGATGAAAATAAAGCATAAACAAAAATTTTAAAGGATTTTAATGAGAGATCCATCTACAGCGCTGTGGTACACAAATATTATCCATTAACAACAAACGCAGAACTACTGGCCTTGGGGGAGATATTTGTCCTTGTTTTGCCCCAAAATTGGTTTCTGCAATGGCGATGACCTAGCACCACATTGAACATTGTACTATCTTGTCATCACCATTGCAAAAAAACAAATATCCCAAAGCTTGTGGAAGTGTAGTGTATTGAAGTTTAATGCACTGGCAATCGAAAACCTACTGTATCCTCTCCATTGCAGGATACATTACCATTCCACTTCTCATTTCATTCTGTTTCAATCAACAGTTTTTCCGACCACAGTTTAAATAGAGGACGGTTTTTCCAACTTCCATCGAAGTGCTTTTTTAACCTGCTTAGACTGCTTCCCCATTGGCATGTTAACAACATCGTTTATCAGACAGCACTGCTCTCCTGACAAAAAAAAAATATTATTTTTTAACATCGTTCCCCATTGACATCATTTATCTAACTCCCCAAACCTCAGCTGCTCTACAATTCAAAATTGAAAATACAGCATACAACATACATACAGCTATGGCTTTCGTTTGTCTGCTTGTTGTGAATTGGAAAATAGAATCCCTGGGTTATATTTAATGTTTCATTGCACTTGCATATTGAATCCAGAGAAAGTTTTAATTTTCTAATTCAGTTGAAACAGTCTGTGTTCCATTATGAAAACTGCCTAATGCCAAAAATTATGACTTAACCAAATGCACCAATGCTGTAACAGTGCTATAAATCCCTAATCTTTGATTTATAGGGGTGTAAAACTCAATCTCGACAAATGTAAATGATTCTTTATTACAGTGCTTTGCTTACGGCCCCAACGAATGCCTAACTTTCCACGTGCCAGTACTTTCCGATTCACGGCTCTTAGGGTTGCCCTTGCTTTCGAGCATGTTATTTGTGTTTTGCTCGCATACAACACATCCGGTTGATACCCCTTGGTCCATTCCTGACAGAGCGCTCTACCGCCTCCTTGGTGTGCTTTTCGACACCTGACAGGCTATCGGTTTCAGCCTTTTTACCTTCGCTCAGGCTTTTTTCACGTTGTGGTGTCATTCTCCTTTTTTTTTCTTGGCAACAGTCGTTTGTTGCTTCTTTTTTTATACGGTGCCCTAGATCCACTGTATTCTTGTTGATATTATCAGGTGTGCCTCTCCTGCCCGCTGTTCCCCCAGGGGCTCCCCAGTGGGCAAGGAACGCCTCCACTTCCTTCCCGGCTGTACGTGCATTCCATCAAGCGTTCTATTCCGCTCGTGCCCGAGGGGAGTCATTTGTGATGCCCGCCCTTTACCTTCATCCTTCCTGCTCCCCCCCCCGCGTTCACTCTTGATTTAGGCATCATCCCCACCAGCTCCCTCCCCGTGCTTGCTTGGCAGCTTCCCCAGCCGCTTTGCTGTTTCGCCTTCCATTGCTGCGCCTTTGAGTTTCTCCGCTTGTATAGTTGGGTCTATCAGGTGTTCGCAGGATTTATTTTTGCTATTTGCAATCACCATTCATTTTCATTATCTGGGCCTTTTCTTTTTTTTTTTTGGCATTCCCCTTGGTCACCTTTCGTCGTATAGACCTGTCTCCCTAGTGTGGGATTTTGCTGCGCAGGTTGGACGTCCCTTCGGTTTCAGCCGACAATTGTTTTTATCTCACTGATGCTCGATTCCTCCTCTTCACTCAACTATGGATGTTTGCTACCCATTTATAAATTCATTCCGCAGATATGGGCCGTAGCCGCCAATAGGACACCAACGACCATCCACCTTAACCCCAGGACGCTACGGCCCCCAAATTTCCCTTTCTTTCTTTTTGTTCCGGTATCCAGCCCGCCTAGGCACCAATCTATCTCTCCTCCCAATGACCGCATTTAGGCTCTCTCTGCCTGTGGCTCTTGTTGTTCGTTTAGCTAAGTACAATTACTGTGTTTTTTCCTGTTTTTCTTGTGTGTGGTTTCTGTTGCCTCGTTGGTGGCTGTGTCAGAACATCCGCCTTGTGTGCGAGCGCTCGTCCGTGTGTGTGGGTGCCCTTTGCCCGTGTATGTCATCCAATAACCCCCCTCCTCCATTTCCCGCCGACTCAAGTCTCTGCAGTCAGCCTGCGGTCGTCGGTCTTCTGGGTGCTCGCTTTCCAGTATTCTCACTTCTCGCTGTCGGCCTCTGCTGCTCGTTACCCTAACCATCGTCGGTCCCCTGAACTTAACCCCCCTACGCTAATGATCACCCCGTTCATTGAACCCCTGCTTACTTCTGGTGGAATTTTGTCTCCATCCCCGGCGGGCCCATCGTTCGGGCCTAGGGCTAGGGGGCACCCCTCTCTGCTCGCGATCGGTCCTTGTTCTGGATCATGCCCAACCCTGTCTAACCTCAAATGCAAACCTCACTCCATCATAAATAAACTACATATCACCTGTCATCTCACCCCTCCTCTCCTATATTCTTGCGCTATCCTCCTGCTTTCAATATTATTATGGTATGCTTTCACATGTGCTTTCATCAGCTTCCCCCGTTTTAATAATGTTTCTGGGATCGCCTTACCCACTTCCATCTCCCCGCCCGGTTTGTGTTTGCCTCTGTGTAATGGGGTTGTGTGCCTGCTTATTCCAGACTGTCTAGTTCCCCCCGTCATGTCCCGGTTGCGCCTGTTTATGCCTCCCCGGCGCATGCTCTTCTTTCCATCTTCATCTCGGCAAGCGCCTATTACCGCGCCGTGTGTATGGGCGGTTCTTTTTGTTGTATTATCCACGGTGAATTTATTTTTAGTCGCCCCCCGCCGCTCTGGCTTGGTGCCTCTTTGCTCAAGGCCCCCCGCTTGAGAGTTCTGTATAATATACTTGCACTCCTCCGGGATTGCCAGAACGGCTAGGGGGCGGGGTCGGTCCTCGTAACCACATTCCCCTATGTTCTTACTTTGGTATTGTAATATATTTTTCTTTTGTTGTTGCACTCCTGTGTATATTTGATCGCTCCTGATATCTCTATGTATTCTCTATTACCTGCTCCCCGCCCTTATACTTTGTTCGCACTGTCCATCTCTCTGTACACACTTTTGGACAGCACACAACAGTTTTTTCTGCCGTGCGGCGAGGGACACCACGGTTACTAATGTTCTCAAACCTGTTGCTGATTTTTCACCGTAACTCCCCTTGTTTGGCTCTGGCGCGTGTCGCCTTTCTATCTGAATGCTCCTGTACCGATAGAAGGATCCCGCCCAAATCTCTTGGCGTGAGCCAAGCTGTACCTTGGGCCGTGTGATCTCGTTTTGTACACTCCCCCCACAACTGCCCGTTCCTGCCCATGTAGAGCCATGGTCCCCTAAACGCTCGTGTCTGTTCTTAATACCTCTGTTTACACATTCCGTTCCTTTACTGCCTGCCCCGGCATTTCTATACCTACGGCCCGTGCCCCCTGCCCGGATTAATCCAACCATTCCGCTTTCCTGTCCGATCTCCGCACTTCTTGTGACTGTTTGGACGATAATCCGCTTAGCTCACTTAGCTTGTAGTAGTGTTGCCACCAATTATTCCGTCAGCCTTACAGTAGCTTGGTGATAACTTCCTCCTGGCACCTGTGAAAGGTGTGTGTCCCCCACAACATACTTTGTCTGGTCTTCTTCAGCTAGTGCCCATAATAACCCTGACAGGTATTGTCTTTGGTGGGCCTGCCAGATTCGCGTTGTGTTTACTGTGACCATTTAAGCCCTATGTCCTCATCCCCCCCGCCAGTCCCAGATCCCAATTCTTTGAAAGTTACTTCTTCATCACAGGATCTGGCTTATAGAAACCGAGTTACTGATGCTTTGCGTGCCTGGATTTCTCTGCTCGCTCACCGGCTTGCATACCAGTTTTCTACATAAATGACATTATACTAGCAATCCCCGTCCTGTCAATAAGGTACAATCGACAACTCCCTTGTGCTTGACTGCTCACCGATTCCTTGTATTGTTGTTATATATAACCTACGTGCGCCATGGTGGTGTGGTAGCTTCCCCTTGCTCTTAAATTCATTGTCTCCTTGAGCGCTGAAGTAGCTGTCCCTACGTTTTTGTCCAAGAGTAACCCCTTGTATCTAGTGCTCAACTAGTTTGTGACAGCTGTAAACCACAACAACATTTCATAGATACTCTACTTTTATATCATATGATCCTATATTATATATATATAGATCTATATATCAGCTCTATTAATCTCTATACCCCTTTCCCGAGTGAAACGGGGACCTTTTGTTGACGGTCTCAGCGGCACCTCTTGCGCTGGCCTGGGCTAACTAGTCACACCAGTCCTCACGCTCACACCCTCGAGACAAATGTTGTTTCCCCCGTTTTATGCCGGAGTTTTCCTTTTTGCCACCGGCCCGTGCTCTGCACTATGGAGCATTCTCTATGCCTCTGTCCTTCCTTGTTTGTGTTGCCAGATGTGTCTTGAGTCCGCTGATCTTGCACCTGTGTTTCACCAACCCTGGTCTACGCCTTCCCTAGTCCTGGAGTTGGGTGGCTGTCGTCTCCGCATCATCTTGTTAAAGTCTAGTATCTCGGCCTCGCCTGGGCGTGTCTGCATTCATCGTGCGGTCTCCCGCTACGCGGGGTTCTGGACGTCTGGGGACTGAGCTTACCCGCTTATTCCCCAGCCATCTTTTTTTGACGCCACCCTTGTTTGATCACAGTGCGGCTTTGGGCCTTTCCGTCTTATGGCCCCCGTTGCCTTTGTCTCTTCGTGCCCACCGCCTGCCAGTTGCGACTCTGCCTGCTGCCCTCCGGCGGTTACACCCTGTCATCTGGGTGTTTTTTCCAGGCCCTGGTGGAGCCGATAGGCAGGTCCCCGCAGCCTCCGTTGTGACGCCGGCGTGTCCCGACTGTGGCAGAATCCACACTTTTTGATTCCGGCTGCTGTGTGTCACTAAGTCTCTCTTTCCCTCGCACGATAGTCTGGACTTTTTTTGTTGAGGGGTGTTTCTGCCACACGCACGTTTGCGGCCGGCTCCTCGGAATCTCCTTGCGGCCGCGCGCTGGTGTTCCACCTCACACTCAGCCGTCGAAGGATGGTGGGCGTGGTTGGGGGGGGGGGGGCTCCAATAACTAGCCCGCACCTGCCGGCAACTGGTGGTATGCGCCTGCGCGAGCCCAACCCCCTACCTCATTCCGGCTCACCGCGCATCAGCCGAATCCCATTTACCACATCTCTAAATGAGCTTGCCCACCCCCACACTTCCCCCCCTCGCTGTTGTGCTTCGATGGGCTGGCACGGCCGCCTGGACTTCGCCAGCCATGTGTGGCGCTAGCCGCCAGGAAGTCACAACTTGGCTGATTTAGTCTCGCGGCCCCGCCACCAAGACAAAAGCATTTCATTGCTTGAGCACAACCAAAAGATTTCTCCAATGCCTAACGTGGTACAATCAGACCCTCTTAATATAAAAGAGACAAGGTAATGGGGTACACCCCACCCCTGCGTATGTATGTATAATTTTGTATTTCTGTTATATTATTATTTAAAACATATTGTTTAGTTTGTAAAAACACAATGTTTTGTCATTGTTGTTTTGAAGCATGGATGGGGTTAAACTTCCCCATCCACCTAAACTTGTGCAGAATGTGACTATCTCCAGATTAATTAACTTATTGCTAATTTGGAGACGGTCACATGTGTAAACCCAGCCAACGGTCACCCAGCCAACCTGCCACTGACATTATCTGGAGTTCATCAATAACCTAACAAAACAAACGCCCAGGTACACATTTAAACCAGCTGAAGTTCTCTTCTAAGTCTTGCACTTTCCTGTTTCTATTTTTTAACAGTAGAAGTCATCTGAGTGTTGTGATAGTCTCTTATCATTGCATTCCTGTTATTAAGAGTCTTTTACGAGGATTGACGGGTGTGAAGAAAATTTCTCCTCTCCTGGATAGCGCAATTATTTCAGCCTTTGTGGCTATGTTTAAATCTTTTCCAATTTAATATGCAGTGGTGAAAAAAAAAAAAAAACACTGAACACATTTCTGATCTCCACCAATTTAGCTGGGTGATCATGATGTGACGAGTACAGTGTATTCAGTATGAGTCAAAATACAGTACGGTTGATGCAAGCATTTTGAAGTGATATTAAGTGGGGTGTGACATTAACCAAAGGGATATTATCAGGAGCTTGTTTCCATTGACTCCCATTATATTCTGGTCTGGACACCTAAGACTTGTCTTAGAAATAGCTAGACAGATCATTCAATTAAGAAACAATGACTCTTGGTGTCGTTTTAGATTCCACCTGCACTTTATTTAGATTTAGTGTTTGTATATTTAGACTTGCTGTTTGTGAGTTTTATTCTTAGCCAGTCACCATGCAATCTAGCTGAGATTCCAAAGGTAGTCTAACCATCTATCTGGTCTATTGTAGGTGAACCTATATTTGTTTTCCAAAATATGCCTTGTGGACCGGCTGCTCAGTCTGTAGCTCATAGCACAAACGTAGCCCCATTGGAACGACTCAAAATTGCAGAGGTGCATGAATCCTAATCCTTGCTGTGCATACAGTGCCCCCTAGTGGAGATACAAAAATACTGCAGCCATGAACTGATGGAGTGATTGTTAATGGAAGGAAAAGAGCGACAGCTTCGACAAACCTTCCTTACGGTCTCTTTTATGCCAGCGGTAAAATAAATAAATAAAAGATCTCCTTTCTGTATTGTATTAACATTTCAACAGGCACCCAGTCCTAACTGAAAAACCGTGGCAGTTTGATACAATAAAAGAGGAGACTGTAGATAAAGATAAACCCTTACCTTATGGGCAGCTGTATATCTAAAGCAACCAGCTGTCTCAATTTCATTCAGTCCTGGGCTTTATCTAAAGCAGACACCAACAACAGAGTCAAATAGTGAGATGGTTTATAGATGTGGACTAAGGTTCACAAAAGCTAAATTGAGATTACCAAATGCATATGTGACTGAAATCCACAGCTTCCAGAGGTGAAAGGTATGACTAAAATGCTATGGCATAGCCAAAAACATTGTGCATTCCCATTCCAGATAATGCATACATTAATTACTGAGATCTCAACACATATGGTGTTAATCCAACTACAGTTAGAACCTATCAACCAGCAGCAGCGTGTGTAATATAACGATATGGTATGTCAAAGGGGGAAGAATTCCAGGCTTAATATTAATGTTTTTAAAAACAATTAATCTGTTTTTCCCCCAACAGCTGCTATCGCTACAAGTACGCCTCATACTCACGCACGCACTCTGGAGAACGTTGCTGTATTTAATGTGTGCAAAGCAGAGCACTTCTGAACTTGCCCTACTTTCCCCTTCATTTATAAATGCTGTTTATGTCTCCCAGTTTAAAATAAATTAAGCTTTCTGAATATCACTTTCCGGATTAAAAATGTATACACCCATGAGTGTGATTTATTGCTCTGGGTTTACGAGATGATAAGTGGTGGTTTACATCAAATTATGGAGTTTCTCGAGAGCCTCCCCTTCTTGAAAACAGTGGTCTCAATTCAGATGCTTGCTTCACCTGAATCAGATATATTGCCCTTCTAATACATGCTGTTACAATTGTTAGGTGTTACTGCTGCACGCACCAGTGCCTCAATAAACTCCAGTGGGGTTATGTTGGTCCTGCGTATGTTTCTCCTTTTTAAACAGACATTTAACCACTAGAAAATGCTGTTTGTTACACCCGACCCTCTATCATTGAGTATTGTAGTGCAGTAGTAATTGCTAGAGGAGCTGTATTTTGTGTGCCTTGCTGTACTGTATTTCACATCTAGATATAGTATTTGACCCGGGTTGAGCGAGACAAAAATGCATGACCGACGATGAAAAAACAAACAGCCACGCCTACGCGAAGGTTTCACTTCTGCAAGGAACGTTTTTGTTTATTCTGTTTACCCATGTTTTAGTTGCTTGAGACACACCATGAGCCAAAATTTCAGCAGGGATGAAGAAACATTTGCTCTAACCAACAATTCGGGCCAACGGTTCAATCCAGAGAAGCTTGGATGGATGCGTCAGTAACAAGCTGCTTCTGGGGCGTTGATCTGCGTATTGTTTACTTGCGTCTGCCACCCAGGTCAACCCTGCTTTGTCAAAAGCAGTGTGAAATCACGCAGCCGACCCGCATGAACCGGGTCCTCACTCGGGTAGGTTCAGACATGGGTAGAGCATGCTAGTGTGCAAGGGGCTTCTGACTGTCATACCTCTAACAAGTTGCCCTTCGAGGTGTGCCTGTCATTATTTATTATTATTATTATTATTATTATTATTATTATTATTATTATTATTATTATTATTATTAATAAAAGCTTCAAGATGGTTAAGTTTGATATTACAGAAAACAGAGCTTTGTGTTTGTATGTGGTAATCATATATCACAGTAACCATGGTGGGAAAGGGGCAAGAAGGACGGAGTGTGTAAAAACAGGTTCAAAACCAGACACCTCAGTGATTGATTCCCCCAGCATATTGAGTAATGACGGATGAGATCCCTGTGCTGCACAGCAACCTTGCACTGCGACTCTCTGTGTTTTACTGCAGGAGGCTTCTGTCTCTGCCTGGCGCTTTTCTAACAGGTGAGTAATTCAGTCCTCAGTTAAGCAAAGTGGTGGTTCAAGCAGGGAACTCACTTTTAACCTTAGATCAAATCATCTAAACATCACACCTATTTTAGGCGCTTCCAATACCAGAAAACCAGCCGAATAGCTAGTATCTTGTGTCTTTCGATAAACGATACATCCATTGATTGGCAAGGATTTATATCTTACCTCAATCTCTTATGTCCTTGCTGTGCGTCAGAGTTTGTCTCCTCCTTCCCAGCCTCCATTTACTTTTTGGCTTTGTCTAACAGGGCAAGGCAGCTATCCTGCCTCCCTGCCCACAGCTTCCCTACACTCAGCCTCTCCACTTATCTGCAAGCTACTTTATGGGCAGTGGTACCTCGAAAGCCAAAGGCTAAAGAATGCAGTGTGAAAATATGTATAATGTAGTAATGTTGTCTAGTCGAAGCTTAATAAATAATCTATCCTTTGAGTTTCCTGACTGAACATCCATTCGTCTTCTCTTCCCATTGATTACCTATCTCATAAAAACGCCAAACCCTATCCAGCTCACCCATTCAGCTATCATGCAGTCCATTGGATACAGTGCCAAAAAAGAAATTGTTGTTAGAATTATCCCTGATACATAAGAACATAAGAACATAAGAAAGTTTACAAACGAGAGGAGGCCATTCACTTGCTCGTTTGGTTGTTAGTAGCTTATTGATCATCAAGCAGCTTCTTGAAGGATCCCAGGGTGTCAGCTTCAACAACATTACTGGGGAGTTGATTCCAGACCCTCACAATTCTCTGTGTAAAAAAGTGTCTCCTATTTTCTGTTCTGAAAAAGTGACCCCTGGTCCTTGTTTCTTTTTTCAGGCTGAAAAAGTCCCTGTCGACACTGTCAATACCTTTTAGAATTTTGAATGCTTGAATTAGGTCGCCACGTAGTCTTCTTTGTTCAAGACTGGCCAACCAAATTGGGATCCCAAAAGGTAATACGTACATTTATCATAATGCCACTATAAGAATAGCAGAAAAAAACACAAATACTGTAATAGGCTCAATGCACACCAATATTAAAACTACTCTTTATAAACAACCCCATCAATCCTGTTTTATTAGATTACACTGCAGTAAACATTGTGTTTTTTAATCTTTAGTGATGAAAGCTACATACCAGTGTTTGAGAGATCCATAGCTGCATTAATCTTATGCTCTGGTTCACTGAATTTGAAACTCAACAGCACTTAACCAAGCCTGGCCCTAGTGTCCTTAAGTTCTGATTTAAGGGTATAATTGATTGGATTGAAACTTTTTCAAACAAAGATAAATAAACACCACTCAGCTTGTTGTTCTGTTTCAGTTCCTGTAAACTACCTACTGACTGACTGGGGGAGACCACTTTGAAGCTCGCTAAAAAAAAAATGTCAGTGTCTCTCTCAGCTGAATTAATGATTTTTATTGAAGTGGCAATGAAACAGGCCCAACCATGCATCAGGACACGATGAGTTGGAATGTGAATGTAGTTCGAGGGAAAAAAAATACATTAAATGACAGTCTCAAGACTTATTGTCAGTCAAATTCAGAAATGAGGAGGCAGTGATGGGAGATTTTTTCATACAGAGAACTGCTTCAAAAGGGTGGTGTCACTAGAATTTCTGTACTGTGAGGCTGTTGTCAAACACTGCTTGGTACTATATATGGCACCACAGCCGTCGTACAGTGAAGCCTGTGCAACCCTGATATGCTTCCCCACCCCACTTTGGAAAATCAACCATGAAGACTGTGCATGGCAAATAGGGGTTAAAGCAGAAACAACAATAGATAATTATACATTACATACATATTTGATATTAAGTAGGTCAGAAATTAACTATGTGTGAGATTCTATATATTATTTCTTTAAGAACTAACATGTATCCACCAATAGCTAATGAAAAATGAATGATTAGCTACATTTGCTTAAGCTGGCATGATGGTCTTTTTCAGCCTCCTGAGACACTTGATTCGTATTTATTAAGCCAGTAAAAAAAAAATGAGAATGTACTCCCTGGCTGGCAGCACAGTTCAAACCGTCTGTCAGTGGTAGTTTCAACAGGAAACATCTACCAGGTAACGGAATCAGCTCTGCTTGAAATCCAGGCCCAGTGGTAATGGGTCACCCGGGTGATAATGTTTTTATTTAATGCTTAATTTACTGTACTGTTAATTACTACACTATGCAAAGTTAGATGAAGGAATGAAACAAAGAAAGCCTCTGGGGATTGGATCCAGGATGTGTTTTACATACTTAACACGAAATCAAGTCCCTGCTGTGTCATAATGATTGAACAGACCTGCATAGAGAGAGAGAGGAGGCTGTTGCCGAGCGATATGAATCGAAAGAGGAGAAGGAGAAGCAGTGCTCCAATTGTGAAATGTGGGTCAACAACAAGCAAAGCTTTCCATTGTAAATCACGTATCACAAAATGGGTTTGTCACCACTCCAGTACCTCTAGTGTGCCGATGTCATGCTCAGAAGATGCAGCAAAATAATACCAGTTAAAAACATATGTTCAGGTTGATAGCATTTCCTGAGAAGGGCCTTTGTTTTTTTTTGACATGAGTAGCCAGTGGGCTCAGGTTTGCATCCCGGGGTACTCATCCAAACTTCTATTGGAGTAGGAGAGTAGAGACACACTCAGAATTATTGCATGCCCTTTTTGTAGAGAAGACTGATTTCATTGCTTTGGCTGAGTCTTTTTCAATCATTTTTCTACTGTTACAGTAATGCATGGCTCAGCTCCATCCGTGGAACAATTTATAGCAATTTTAGCAGTTCGGGCAGATCAATAGAGTTAATAAAGATATCCAAGAATCACAGTGGGGAGGTCCTTTCAAAAACGGAATGGATTTTTAATGCTATTTTCTGCAGTTTTAGATTGCATTACAGCCCAGCTGAACCACAGTTTAATAAGCACTACAATGTCCCATTATAGCTTTCACCATAGCCTGACTATAGTTGCCTGCTGCAATAAAAAAAGTTTGTGCAATATGTTTATTTAAATAAATGTCTAAGTCTGAAGCTGGTATTGGAGTGGTGTGGGTACCTGCAGTCGCTCCGTTGAGCTCCAATTCACTAAAGCAATCTTATAGCTGTAACAAGCATGCCTAGACTAGTAGCTGAGTTGTTTTCCTCTGTGTTTCCTCGATTTCTCTGTGTCAGACAAAGTGCTCACAGACAGAACAGAAAGGTTATTTGCAGTGACCTTTTTAGTGCCACAGTTTCATTTAAATACGAGTCAGTATCTGTGTTTGTATTTCTGTTATAATAGGCATAAGTGTGTTTTATTAACTCCCTTTTGGTGCAGTGACATAAACTGGGGTACTGTGTCATGTGGAATCACAATGAAAATGAATGGAACATATATTGCACTTGTGTTGTGCACAATACATAGCAGGGATGTGAATAACTAATTCATCGGTCATGTGAGGGACAGCCCATTTGCACAGGGATTGCATTTGATTAAAAACAGGCTGCTATAATCTGTATGCTGTTCCTGTTTCCAATTGCCTTATAGAGAAATAGGTAATCCTGTTTTTGTAAGCATTTCATTACAGCCCCTGCATCAATTTCTCAGTACCCCACTGCTCTGAGAACGTGAACATGCAATTTCACTACAAGGCTAATTTGCAAAAGCAGTGTTAATAACCTTACTGGTTTGAGGGCCTTAGGTGAATTATAACTAGAAATAAATTATTTTATGCCATTGCAGTGGTTCATTAATATATAGTATTACTAGTAATATCCCATTGCTCTTATGATTGTAGGTGCTCAAGCTGGAAACACCAAATTACTCTCAAGTCCCCTCTGGGTTTACAATTACTTTTATATGTGGTGTACAGTGATATGGCCCCTGCATTCTAGGAGAGGATTACTAGGGCCATCTAGTGGCATTAATGAACATTAAAAAACTGTTTGACAGAAGAGAACAAAAAATGTTGCAAATCATGTCCAGTATGTGAAATCAACCAATCACAGCGATGTCGTCCTGTGCATTGCACATATGGCACATTTCTAAAGTTAAATAAACAAATAAACAACACTTTAAATAAACAACACGTCTAGTTTGTTTAATAGTGGATCCTGAGCACAATCTTAATTTTTGTGAATTATAATAACTTGTGTAGGTCTCTTAGTATAACAATTCCATTTGAGCTCAGAAGCTCTTTGTCATCCTCCTAAAACACCTCCCACGCTACATATTAAAATGAAAAAGTTCACAAGAAGTAACAAAGACATAGAAATAAATGTTCCTACTTCTTATAAACATGAACAGCCTATGTTCCGAATCAACATTTTTTTAAGGAGACGAACACAGAACTGCATTGTTCAGATATGGGAACATTTAAACAGTCATGACTTAGTCTTAAAGAAGTGCAAGAAAAAGAAGTGTTAGAACATCTTAAAGACCTCATCTAGTTAGTGAATGCATTAGTCTTGTGGAACCCGTGGAATTGTGGAGCTCACATGGCCAGGCTCATTGGGAAAGAACTGCCAACATGAAAAACTCACACTGCATGGAAAGTCTACTCAGCTTGGGTAGACTGTGTTCAGGAGAAATGCAGGAGAACCTGGATCAGCTTGGATCGGTGGTCAATCTGTGCTCATCAAATAAGAGATGCAAATCAGGCTGATCATGTGATCAAATCCATCCAACAATATTGCTCCCTGATGGAGATAGCTACTTTTAAGACAATAACCCACTGCGCCAGAATTGTGTGTGAATTATTTGAATGAATCCCTTTTATTGATTCCAATATTCAAAAGTTATGCACATATTGCTTAAACATCAGTTGTCAAGAGAGGACAAAGAATATGGTTCTTGGATTCATCTTCAAGTGCCTGTTGTTTTATGACAGTTTCTACACTGTAATATTTACTGAGACACACACGAGCTGCCATAAAACATACGCCTATTTATTTCCACTCTACATCTTTTGTTGCAATGCCCTCTACTGGCACTACCCAGAATTGCAATTACATACAATACCAGATAATGTATATCTATATCATTACAAACACCTCTTTGCATGCAAACTAGTTGCTGGCTTATCTCTGTGTGTCAACCAGACCACTCTTACTTGCACCAGGTCAGGTGAGGTCAGTTTTGTTCATTTTATAGTCCTTTTTCCCGGGCAATAAAACCTTTTTTCCCTCATTGCAGCATACACTGGTCACACAGCAGCAACAGAGCTGCATCTCAATCAAGTCAAAGATAACAGTCAAGCAAAAAGCAACAGAGTCTCCTAGCATCAAACTACTATATTCAATATCAGCAATATTCAGGTAGAGCAGTTAAAAGAAAAAGTATTACAACTCAAGAACTCTGAATTATGTGTGTAGCACACTTTGTGACTTGTGTATATGCTATACTTCATATGATTGATTAATTTGTTGTGCGTATACTGTAGCATCCCCGAAATATATAAAATACAAGCCTCCCTTTTGCAAGTTAGTTTCAGTAACAATAGGCAAGACAGCAAACTTTTACAGACGGCTGATAGTAGGCTCTTGGTTGTCAGGTGCTCTCGCATTCAAGACTGCAGAAATGACTAGTTTCAAAAGTGATAACTATATAGGCCTGAAACAGTTGGAGGTGGTGAACCTTGGGGAACTTCTTATCCATCAAAACAATTAAAAAAAAAAACTTTGCAGACTCAAAATCCACTCACAATCCACTTTAAAACCTCCCTGCTAGTGAACATCCCAGAACTGGCTACATAGGGTAAGCCTTTCTGAATTATTGACAGAATCTATATTTTACTGTCTAAAACACACCAACATAAAGCCTATCATAACAACAATTTAGCCATTAATGGACATCTACTGTTCCTGGTTATTAGTGCTTTGTTGCCAGAAGCATGAAGTATTCAGTCACTGGGCATAATGTTTTAAACTATTTCAATACACTGATCAGGATATTCCTTGTTATTAACAGTATAATTAATGGTTTGCTTTGCTGAGCTAAAACTACTACTACTACTACTACTAATAATAATAATAATAATAATAATAATAATAATAATAATAATAATAATAATAATAATAATAATAATTCAAATGTATCTAAATCGTTTTGTTTTTTTCAGCTATAAAGAATTGCATGGGTACCAATACTATCTAAAATGCAATTGTATTTATTAGTAGTAGTATTTATTATTAGTAGTAGCAACGTAGTATAGTATGTATTTTTCATTACAATATAAAAGTTGTGGTTTTAAAAAAATATTCCACTAGGGGCACACAATAACACTATGCTGCCGTTGGATTTATTATAATTATCTCTAGTATTCATTGGAGTGTAATTATATATATAATTTATTATCATTGTATTGAGATACAGTAGCCATTTACAATAAGATTATTTGTTAATTTGTTGAACATAACAATTACCGGTCATTCATAACTGTAACACCTGTTTTGAACAGACAGCGTTCACTAATTATGATCGTGGGAGATTGGGATCAACTCTGATGTCGCCTGTGGGCTGGATCCACGAAGTGCACAGCCTGACGGATATGTGTAGACTGTGCCTTTAACTGTGCGTCTGAAGGTTAGTGGGCTGGCTGGGGGTGTTTGGTGTTGGGCGACGGGCACTCAATGCGCGTACACAAGTCGTGTGGACAATTATAATCACTGGAAATAATAAACAAAACCCCAAAATAATAAAACTGCTACTAACGAGAGGAAGCCGGCTGCAATCAGGTAAGATTGTACTCCGTGTGTAACACATTATTAACACGAGTTATAGTGTTGTTGCCCAAAAAGCGTTTTCCCCCCTATGATGTAAAATATTAGCCGGTTTTAAGAGAATTGGAGAGGCCCGCAAGTGTATTTATGTCTTAATTACGTCGTGGGTTTAGTTGTGAAGAGAACTTTTAATTCGTAGATTTTTTAAAAGAGACAAATCATTTGTTTCATAAAAATCTGAAAACAATGTGGTTGCGGAGTTTAGGCGTACAAATAAAGAAAAATTTAACGGTGGCCGGGTGGTGACTGGAGCTGTTTCAACTGCGGTGTCTCTTAGCGCTCGTCACCGGGCATGAGCGCAGTCCAAGCCGCTAGAAAGATACGGGGGCATCCCGGTGCCGCGTTGAGATGGTGGGACGATGTTTTTGAAGGCAAGGAGAGTGACGTCAAGATGGCTTGTTAGTAATTTGCGCTAATATTTAACACAACTCTAACAATAAAATTAATAATTACACAATATTGAAGGCTTATACTGAAATTACTTTTTAATTAAAAAATGCTTTTTGTGTGTGTGTTTGAGAATATAACTACTAATGGCTTTGTTTTTATTTGTCAACTGTTACTTCGCTTGCCGACTTCATT
>NC_054582.1:2555818-2580818 GCF_017654505.1 Polyodon spathula
AGGGCATTCCTGAATCAGCACTGCGACTTCTAGCTTTGCACTCCAGCAACATCTTATTAAATCTGGCATAGAGTCTTAATGACAGCTCCTGCTAGAGGCACTTTCTTTACACTTGTGATTATGGTGGGGTTTGTATTACCTGCTCCAGCACCTCCACTCTGCTCCTCAGGTCCTGAACCTCTTCCTTCATCTGATCTGAAGCCACAGGCTCTTCATCTAAAAAACACAATTCGGTACATCAAGAACACAGATTCCTTGTTGACTTGTGACATAAAAGTGAGACACGGTGCCATTTACTCTTCGGAAACACCTACTGTAGATGCTGTAATGCAAATTACGTGAAACCTACACCTCAACCCCAAGGAATGGACCTTCACTAGGCTGGTGGTACAGTCCTGTTTCCCATTGAAACATGATTAATATACCCAACTCAAAAGAAAACTAGTCAAGGTATTTGCTGGGGGTTATCCCAATGCAAAACCCAATAGTTTTTTTTATTTGCTGTGGCCCAAGCAGGTTGGAAAAGAGCAGGGAGGCACACACATAGAACAACTTCCTCAGTTGCTTTACATCCCCATGTCACCCTTGACATATGTCCCCTGGCATTTGTCCAAAAGCCACCAACCAACCATCCTTATGATCATTTCATTTGCTGTGTGTTTTGGCCAAGTTCAGGGATCCTTAAACCGGTAACATAAATCTGGCTGCCTTTGCAGACTGCCTTTTCTAGCAGATGTTAGCTGTTACTGAGACGTCAGCAAGGCTGAATGACCCCACACAACTGAGGTCGGCAGTGTTGCACAGCTGGCGTGAACTGGAGCTCCAAGCCAAGTTTCGACCTTGAGCTTTGAGAGGTAGGTTCCAGCACGGGTTTGTCGCTTTGCACCACTAAAGTGCAAGGATAAAATAATTTGTATAACCACTTTCCAAGTACAAGCCTTTATTATGTCGATTAGCCTTCTCCATCTAAAGTTGGCGACTACATTGAGCCAGAAAATATCATTACAGCACTGATTACTAGATAGTTTCATTGTTACACCCCCCCCCAGGAAAATAACAGTATTATTACCTTGCTGCCTTTATGAAAATAAAACTGTTCACCTGCAGTGAAAGTGTGTTACACAAACATGTATAAATGATTCATGGTGTTTCTCAATGGGAGTTCTAATGCAGCTATATTCCACAGTTTCACTGCACTCTTAGTTCCCAGTGTAACTTGCCCAATTGCATTTTCATAGGGGTAGTTTAAAGGATACAGTTCCTAGCTTTGCATATATTCTTCAGTATAGCTCAGTAAAGATTTTGAATGAATTGAACTCCATGGACGGCAGTCTCCCTCGCCGTGTGCGTCGGACACAATGCATTATTACTCACGGTACGAGTTTGAAGGAGGCATAGCGCGTACCAAAAGTAATAATGGACCGTGCCACCGACATCCTCCTGGAATCGAGTCACCTGCTCATCTTCACAGTGCAGGTAGGAGCTGCTACAACAGGAATCAAAACCATTTTACAATGCCACGGACCGGACAGCTGTGAAAGGACAGAACCTGGAGCTGAAACATTAGCTTTCCAAGACATAAAGAAGTCTCCAGATTCGATGAAAGCACAGCACTGAATTGTGCATGTAAAATATTACGGTCGTTTTGTGAGCCAAGTTTGTATTTAGTATTAAGATCTGATGATCAAGGGAGTGCAGAATGCCCCTGTGAACTTCACTGCATGTTTCTCCTGGATTCATTTGAAAAGAATCACCTTTAGGTTCTCTGGGTGGTAGCGTAAGCTGGGTCACCACACCAGAAACTGGAGGTCATCTGAACAGCTGCTATGACATGATACTCAAGTTGCAGCTCTGAGATTATATTTCCAATGAGAAAATGTATTGATTTTACAATCAGGCGGGTTAATCTATCAGTTCCGGTTAGGATGGCCCCACTGTCTCCAAGATTGATCTCATAGCCCAGTTTCCAAAACGTCTAGAGGCAGGTGAGCTAGACCAGTTGTATGTACTTGAGGACACTTTGTTGAATGGAGGACAGCATGCTAGGATCAAAACCTATGATCCACCCTGCAACAGCATACCTGCATTGTTGAGTTTATTAGTGGTCTTGTTTGGGACTGGCTGGTCCACCTGCTCACAAGATCGCTCGTCGCTACTCAGCAGGTACCCCTCCCGACACCCACACTGGTAACTCCCGGCGATGTTCTGGCACTGCTGGGCACATGCATGGGTCCCGCTGCTACACTCGTCCACATCTGGAGGGCAAAGAGCAAGATCAATACTGGGGCCTCCTTATTTTAAAAAGAACATTTTCTGATCTAGAAAAACTAGCAAGAAACACCCTAGTTGGAGAAGGGAATTCACTTCCTGTTCAGAGTAGACTCTTTCTACTTCAACACCATTAAAACTAATTAATCCTTCTGTCAAAATGTGTAGTCTGGCTAAATTCCTAAACAAAAACTGTTATTTGGAGAAAAGGGCTTAGAGAATCATGGATTGTATTTAGGCTGATAAATTATCTTAATGACGATCTTACAAATTCTAAGAACAGATCAAACCATTACCCTTGAGACAGTATCTCCCAGTCCAGCCTGGAGGGCAGGCACACTGATTGGGTTTCGCACAGGTTCCTCCATGTGCACAGGGCTTCGCACAAACAGCTGCGGGAATAGGGAATAGGGATTAGCCAATCACCAGTCTGTACTTTTTCCACAGTGTTTTAGTACCATGTGTTTTGTGGTCTTTCTCTCTCTGGTATTGAAAATTATCTTTCTTATTATAGGGGGGGCCATATGAATGGCTTGATATCCAGTATATTACAGATTAGATTCTGAAGGGCAATGAATTTGTGTGCATAGTATGCAGTGCAGAATTATACCATAGGGAAGGTGGACAAAAACTGTATTGCTAAACATATAAATTAAAATATGAAGCAATACTAAAAAATGAAAATCAGATGCTGAGAAAGGCATTAGAAAATATCACATCTGCTTCTTTCTTTTTCCATTTGTTTCAACTATGCAGCAGCTTTGTTCAAACGGATATTTCTTCATACCCTGCTCGGTTAAATAAAACAATAGCCAAAGAATCTTGGAAGGTGTATAAGCCAAGTTAAGACTAGCATGAAAAAAGGCAGCTTCAAAATAACTTTTTTTTTTTTCTACTGTTCATGAGAGATGGAAGCAGGTATATACAGAATTATTTGGCAAACAACCGTCCAACATGCTTGCCAGCAGACTGTAAACCGTGTGTAATCTGCAGATTGCAGCTGTGTGGACAGGAGTGTCTGGGGATGTCACTGTGGATACAGCCTTTCAATATCGCGATGGGTCATGGATCAGCGTGACTTCTGAATAGCCCTGTACACTAGTACTGTGCATGCAGACACTCATTCCAGGAAGTGCTTCCATTTCAGTACTAATGCTTTCTCACCACACCACCTGTCCTCCTACACCTGAAGCAATGCACCAAAGACCACCTGTTTTGGAATCTCCAGGCTTCTTCTGCTGCTAGAATATAGATTATTCTAACGTTTTGTTAGAGAGCGTTCCTTGATATCCCATATGTTTTTTTTTTTTTTCTTATTGCCCCTTTGCATGAAACAGTTTGCTCTGAATTCCCTACTTGTTCCCAATTTGGTAATTATCAAGATTACGTTACCAGAACTAAACTTGTGTTGTGTAGTAATGGAGAAAGTGATTCCTGAGTTTAATTTGTTTAAATGCTCTGTCTGTATTTGTACGATGACTGTCTGCAACAAACGTTCTATAAGACCTTGATCAAACCTTTATGAAAAGGATTTCAAAATGGAATGTCTATACTATGTGTTCTCGATTTTACCAATAGCTCACACCATAGCTGCTCATGTGCTACCATCGTCTCTTTCTGCAGAACTGTTCAATGTCAATTGGTAAGGGTAGTACAAGCCTCTGGCACAGTACCTTGGTTACAGCTGTGTGAATTAACTCTCCTCCACCCAGGACAACACTCTGGCATCGGTGGGGGCAGCTTCCTGATGACCTGTCGATAGGACACTCTGTAGGAAGTTCTGAAAGGGATCACATAAGAGATACCTTTAGGAACCCTCCTTCCATTCAAGCCAAGTCCCCTGTGGTTACATTTCAACGGCAATGTTACGAGGCATATATTAAATTACTCGTAATGTGTCTTACCATGTTAGCAAGGGCTAAAAAGTGAACTTTCAGTTTCAAGGTGCATACTGTACCAATGCATTGCTTGTTATATATATTCCTCATGAATACTGACACATGTGCATAACCCTAATTTTCACTAATTTCAGATTTTCTCAAGAGTCAAAAACATAAGCTAGCCAAGTGTATTGCGAGAATAATTGCAGTACAGATGCTTGATTTACTAAGATACAGTACAAGGCACCATGTTAACAGTTTAGAGTGATAGTTAATTCATATCTGCTGATTAACACAAATAAATGAATGTTTTTGATACTAGAGTGGTCATGCGGTGTGTTAGTCAAGCACGACACCATATGTAAATGAAACGTTTCATCTCATTGGGATTTTTCCTGGCAAATATTAAGCAGGTCACGCAGTTACAACCCTGTTTGAAAACAGCCACTGTGATGCAATGAATCCTCTTCAGAGCCGTGCCTCAGAGAGTACCGTAAACTACATTTGGAAAAGTTGCACTGCATTACTGGGCTGTCAACATTCAGTATCATCATCAACCCATTCCTCTGGAAAGATCCTAGATCTTAATGATGTTCTCACTAAACACCCTGCTGGGGAAGCAGAGCACTCCACAAGACTGCAGACCTATCCCTGGGTGGCGAACACAACACTGGCTGCACCATTTCTATGAAATCAAACTGAATGATCAGGCAGCTGGAAACTGCTCTAATGCAGACCTCTTTGAACTGAAAATCCCCTGGATCTGCTGATAAGGTTAGCAGAATTTTACATCATTTAAATATAATTCAATATGCTGGCAAATCAAATACAGATGTAATTATTATTTAAACTTTTGGCTGGTGAAGGCTAGTGGTTCCCTGTTGCCTTAATGATTACTCACTAAACTATAGACACACACACACACACACACACACACACACACACACACACACACACACACAGTTCTCTAGTGGGCTGCTGTGTCTAATGGAGGTGAAAAGTTCGTGAACCATCAATTTTAATGAACCTGCTTCAAAAAATGATAAAAGACCCTCATGGCAACATATTGCTGCCAGGGGAAGGGGGTCCTAATGAGGAATAGACAGGATTGGTCCACAGGGGAGCAGTTTTTAATTAACCGCCTACCTGTAGGTACTGCAGAGTCTGTGGCCTTCGCAAAAGGTGAGGTATGGCTTGTGGACTGGCTGGACAAAGGACTCTGTGTGTGAGAGCGAGGTGCTGCTCGCTGCCCCTCTGTAACACACCCTCCGCCTGGGGCAAAATGACAACAAATGAGCAACATTCGGAGGGACACTGCTTTCACACAACATTATTATTAACACGTGTGCAGGACTGGCTGGTACCACAGACTGCAGTGAAGTGGAAAATTACAGCAAACTTCATGGGGAGAGATCTAAAAAATGCATTAAGTTCTACACATTTACTTTGGCTTTTTGAACTGCTGCACTTATTTAAACCATATTGCCCAAAAAACCCACCCCCACCATCCGGTCTGGGATGGAAAATAAAACTTTACAAATACACACCAGATGATTCTGAGTCTAGGAACCTGTGGTTGTTAATGTGCCCAATAACTCACTGCAAATGGAACCATGTCAGTTTACAGCAGATTCAGAATGAGTCTTCATGGGGACAGAGCTGTATCTGAACTATCTTCTCAGTGCTTTTAAAAGGAACAGCAACCTTCTCTTATAGAGCCATGGAGTGGAGCTAGACAGCAGGTTAACTGTATTGAAACTGTGATCCAGTGCATAGACTGAATTGCAGTGACAATTAAGTTGTAGTGCAAGTACTGGATTAGAAATAATTATTGAATATCCCCTGACCTTTAGAACATGCTCATGCCTGTTGCCTCCTGACTGCTGTACTTTGTTGCAAATTAATTTTTAAACACTATCTGCTTCTGTCTTCTTGCCCTGTGTGATTAATCAGCTAGGAGATTGATATGGTTGGCTTTAGGGGTGATTTTCAAGGTTGTTTTACTCCATACTGTAAATCACTACATTTGTTCAAATTGTAAACAAATTCTCCCTTTTGTATTGCAGTAGCACCCTTCTGCCCAAAGAGGCACACTTGCTCAAATGGCAGAGCATGGCACACAAGAGGCTTTGGGTTTCAGCCACTGTTATGCAGCTACTTCTAATTCATATCCACCTGTTCTGAAAATTAGAAATGGATTTAAAAAAAAAAGGAAATTACCCAGGATGCATCAGGTAATTGGTACACAGGGCTGGGAGTATAAGGAAGAAAGAGGTGAAAAGTAGCAGAGCTTGGTTCATCTCCAGCTGCCTGGCTTGCATCGTCATCTGCCTCTGTCTGTCTGTATGTCTGTCTGCTCCAGGTGGACAGAATCCTGCCAGTGCCTGTTTGCCGATACGCTTCGAGTGTGACTATCTGCTATGGATCTTCTATAGGAAACGCCAGCCACCTAGAATGACAAAGTGAGAGAGATACACAATCCATCAATCCCTGACACCTCAAGCAGATCAAATAAACCTGCTACTGGATATATCACTGCATCCCTCACACCTGTTGAATTACAGGCAAAATGCAAGGTGAAACCAATCTTCAAACAGTGCTGTATTAAGTGAATATTTATTTAAGGATGTAGCTTCTATGCTCCTTGGTGTAGTGTTTGATTAGATGTGTTTATTCAGCGCAAGCACTAGAGAACGACATGCTCACTTTTTAAAAAAGACCTTGTGACTGATTGGGGAATTTGATCACCACGGCCTACACCTTTTGTTTTTCACCAAGACATGCTGTGGGCGTTGGACTATGTCTAATTCAAAGGACAGCATACCAATACACCCGACATGGAGTTCTGAAGCATGCTCCCTAGTTAACCAATAACCCATGAATAAAACCTTTCCCTGGCAGATGGATTTTAAGCAGGTTATTCTTAGCATAGACTAAGAAAACTGACTTTTTTTCTATTGCAAAGCAAGTGTGCATTTCTGAAGGACCTAGCTCAGTTACGATTAAATAAATATTAATTGGGTAAAAACATTTATGACTATGGGATTATACAAAAACGCATCAACGCCTGCTTGAAGACTGGATTGTAAGGCTGCAGATGGAACCAGCAGTGGCCCCAGTTTGAGATGGAGATTTACACACTGTTTCCATGGTGCAGATGGGAAACGTGGCATGTTTGCATGAACCACCCACCACTAGCAATGGAAGGTTATAAATACACTCCGTGAACAGGTTTTTGTACTGCAGGCTTGGAGGGAAAACAGAAGTTACCTACAAAGCAAGACTCAGACGTCAACATAAAACGAGTTGTGCATCAATGACAGCCTGTCATTAAGAAGTGATTTATAACAGTCAGTCAGCACTAAGCAGACGGGAACCAGGACGGGGACAGGCAGGAAGCGTCGCTTTCAGAGGAGTTAATGTGGAGTTTGTTTAAGATTCAGAAGGCAGTCCCTGAAGATCACCTAGCAGTTTGACCCCTGACATTCAACTCTCTCTAAGAAGCAATGCTATAATTGCTGCAATGGTGTCTCTGATCATGTGCAAAACAAAAGATCAGTGGGCATGTTACTTTTAACAGCCCAGAATAAACTTTTCCGTTACTTTTGCTTTGCTTGACTTTAAAGACCCTTGAGTGTGCTCTTGACGTTCTGCAATACACTTTTACAAGTGACGCCCAGCTCAGAGGGTCTATTACAAGGAGCAACTGGTTCAAGAGCCACTGTGATTGACGCTATGCACCACCGGCTCCTTCTGCAACAAACATATATCACAATTAGTGTGCGTCTGTTCCATGTTTCAATCACGCCTGAATTTCACTGGAGAATATTCGCTTTTGTGGCGCTATCTGTTCCGTTTTCACTGTCTCATAGACAGCTTCATAAAGAAAAGGGGCTGTGTGTGTCTGTTTCTAATCAGAGAGCAGGTGACACGGAGTAGAAGCCGACAATGTTTCATCTCAGCCTTAAACCACAGCACTAGGTCAGGGCCAAACTAGAAATTTATCATCATTCCCTTGTCAATCTTCTTACACAGACTATCCGTCAGCAAACCTAGGGGTGGCAGCAAACCCCTTGAATGAATGGACGCAAGTGTCTTCCTCACAATTATTTACAGACACTACTGTAAATTAGCTCCCTAACACATTAACCTGATTCAGGTATATTTTAGTAGGCACAGCTTACCATTTTACCTCTAGAGACGATTAATGTAGTACCATCACAAGTGCATCGTTGCTACCTACTGCAGCATAGCAAAGAGACTACAGTCTGGCCAAATAAAGCACAAGACAGGGAGAGTGCAGAAAGCAGAGGGCGCTCTGCAGAAATGCCATCACCAGGAGCGATACATCAATACCCTGGTCTGATTTCAATACGTAAGAAAGAGGCATTTCAGTTTAGTCAGAATGTCACTACAATGCATGTTCTATTCAAGCTCTGATCACTGGTCCCTGTTTCCATGGCTTCCACGATGGCTACAAATTGAAAGATTGCCACTGAATGGCGTTTTGAAAGGCCACTATGGAGATGTGGTTTCTTTTAAAAGCACCAGCTCTAAAAATCTTTACTTTCACAAGCGGTAGGATTACAGATTACAGTGCACTAGAATGGTTTATTTTTTGTTTCAAGCTTGCAAAAACATAAATAAACCTCCACTGGTGCTCCTGACAAAAGCCAAACTGGAAGCTTCTAAAGGAGAGGGCTAACTAAGAGCAAGAGATCCGGGCTGACAAGCAATTATAAGACACAAAGTCTGGGGAAAGCTACAGTGAGGGACTGCAGCACTAAGTTTTGAATTGTGCTGAGGATCTGTTACTAATCACAAGTGACACTCAAGTCAGCTTGTATTAGATGGGGATTGTCCACTTGCATAGGCACTGGAAGGGAAGTGGCTTACTCCCTTGTTCGCTGGCAGGGGGCTGACAGAAGTTACTTCATTTGTGACAGGAGCGAGTAATTGGCTGTACCCTTCCAAGGTTTGTAAAAAGCAAAGGCCAAGGAGGGTTTTGTGGGAAAAATCCCCCCTTGCTTTCTGCAGACAATACAGGTTTATGGCACACACAGCCGCGGATTACTGCAGAAAGTCTATTTGAAAAGCACAAACTGGTACTTGCTGGAAAAGCTGGGTTTTGACTGCCAAAATGTAAATAAAACAGACTTTCGCTAATCTGAACCCTGGTAGTTCTAACCTATTCTGAATCATGCCATTATAATTAAATCAATGCCGACAGCAGCTATAAAAATAAATGCCTAGGTGCGTAATCTATTTACAAAAAAATTCCAGCTGTCTGTAAATGAGATCATGTATATGAAAAAAGCTTACTGTGATCACAGCATGAAGCGCAATTGAAAATCACTCACAAAGACAGATGGCAATACCTGACATGTATTTCTTCTGCTACAGTATCTTATCAAAAGGGATGCATTAGAATGCTTTCTAAGGCACTTTGCTGAAGCGTCCCTAACACATGTTCAATTGATCTAAATGTTGGAGGGTTTAAATACTGTCGCTGTCTAGAATAATAAAGTCAGGCTCTATGGAAATCAAATATCAAAGGAGTGCATTTGCATCTTTAAAAGCACTCAAAACCTCGAGGACCCACGTGAAGGATTTAAACAGAGCCCTTCTATATCTGAGGTGAGATTTAGTTTGTAAACTAAAATGCTTCCTTGTCATTCTCAGCTCTTCACCTCCATGCAGAATAAAATGCTCTGTCCTAAAGGTATTACTATGAAAAGCTAGTTAGAGTCTTTATCAATATGTGCAGTACCTTCAAGCACTAAAACCCAGTGTACTATCTTTGAGGAGTACAAAAGGATGAAATATTCTTCAGATAACTGCAAAAAGCTGCAAATGTTGCTAAACAGTCTTAAACATGTACTGTATAAGTTTTCTCCTACAATATAGGCATTTTTCCCTCCCAAGATTCCCAAGCTAATATTACGCCATTACTGAAGTAGAGATTCCAGAGTGATTCTGTTTATCCACCCCCTCATGTTTTATTCCTCAAATTGCACGCCAACCCCCCCAATACCTCATCCAACAGCAAAATGTATTTCTTTTGATTGCTTTTTCTCTGATGAAAACAACGATAAGAAATACTTCAAACCTCAATGGGAACATACTTTGATATAATACATAGTCTTTGGTGCTAATTCAATACATTACTGTTTATTTGCCCAGGAGCCAGTTCATTTTCTTGGATAAAATGTCTTCATTCTGGGCTGTCGTATTGATTAGTCAGCATCCTATTAACAGCCTTGGACTCATAAGCTGCAGATGGATTATGGTACAGTACCTCCTATCGGTGATTGAGTGCTACAGACTTTGCAAACTCATGTTTATTGCCCTATTCTATATGCTTTGAGAACGCAGTTAACAACCCACATTATCAAGACAGTATTTTCTTACTCTATGACAACTGAGTATAAACATGCAGTTTTATTTTTTGGAGTAATCCATTATAAAAATGCACAGCAGTAATTTGGACATTTTGAAACCTTCCAGTAATACAGAGCTGATTATTACCATTAATATATATGCAGTACAGTCCTACTGTTTTATACAGTATTACAGGGGTTTCAATAAAATGAAACAGGTCCATACACAAATATGGATAGCCTTTCTTTCCTGTCACTGAGTGTTAAACACTTCAAATAAAAAATATGCAATATTGTGTTGTGTATGTTTAAATCCTAACAGTATGAAAATTAAAATGGTGTTTACCACTTTTACCAAGGTCACTGTTCACCTGCTTCACTGCAGTACCTGGAGAACTGTAGACGCTATTCCAAATCCAACCAACAGAGGGCGACAGTACATTAGACAAATTCTGGCTCAGAGATTTAGTATTGCTTGCACGCTGACCAGACCATTGCATTTTTCACTACTTTGAACAGCACTTGTTTTATCTGCAGGATCGGCTAAAGGGACTAATAAAGTTAATATAGGTGAGTACGTCTTCTTGAGTCATTCTTACCTTTACTCATTCTTACTCTGTTACCGTAATTCATTATGTACAGTAACTACCGATTCTGCAAAAACCGCAGCTATGAAATATGTTTTGTGTTTTCTACATTTTTACAGAACGCATGCAAACACGTGTTCAGTTTATTTCTGGTATGTGTTTCAATAGTAATTCTTATTATACATGGAAAAAAAAAAACACGCATGCGTCAGCCACTGCTACTTACTTTTGACACTGCAACACTGGATGCACCTACGTAATAAAATATCACCAATTTCCCAAAACAGAAATCCCACCAACGTAAAGGAAAAAAAAAAAAAAAACTCAGTTGTCTTCTAACTTAATAGTTTTCTCTCCACAATGCCAGCTCTGTATTTAATATCCCCACTTAGTCCAATGTTTTGGCTGCAGCCAGTTTGAACTCTTGTCAGCTTTTGCAGAAACTGATAGAATACGGTGGGGACACCCCTCCTGCCCGCGCCAGCTGGAACACCCGTGACCATAGCAACACTTGAGGGAAACACCCCCTATACTGTGCGACACCGCGGTACCGGAATTCCACTTTGGGACAAGCTGACCATCTCACCTGATCACCGTCAGTCGCTGTAACGTGTGAAAAAAAATTGACAGCTGTCAAACATCACGTACCAAATAGAATTGTAATAACGCACGTCAAATACCTTTTTGAAAAAAAAAAAAAAAAAAGTAATCAAACTTGTGCTGTAGGGCCAGAAAGTATACAGGTACCAAAACCTGACCCATGTAACGTCAAAAAAAAAGAAGCTGTATGCACAAATCAATCCGAAGAAGACAAACTGTAGTTCACCCACACCACACCTGGCATTACAATATACAAAACAACACTCATTCGTGTACGAATAGCATATAACGAAACAAAACATTACACTAATCTGCTCTCAAACTCTAAATTTGCGTGGATAACTATATTTTGGAAACAACTCAGCTGTCGGCACACCCTCTGGATGAGGTAGATTATTGTAGGTCTATATATTGCACGCAATCATGAATGGTAAATCTATGCAATTACTAATGGTTTACTAGCACAAGGGCGACGTGGTGTAGCGCAAGCAGGCTGCACAGAATGTACTTTAATGCAGATTATATTGCATGTGCATCGTAATTAGTGTAGGCAGTGTAGGTGGCAAAACAGCAGACTCCACGATAAAGACAAGAAAGCGACGTTTCTGTGCTAATTGGCACGCTTATGGTAAATACTGCACGCTACTCTACTTTTATGTTGCGGTTTTGTGAAGCGTTTGTTTTAAGGTTGATATTCATGCAAATCGAGTGAATTATTAAAAAGCGCACCGCAGCTTCCTTTGCACAAGAAACACACCCACACGAAGTGTGATGAAGCATTGAAAATAATTAACATTAGCTCTTGACTTCGTAAGCACCCAAAGTTCAAAAATCTGGAACCAACCATGTGTTTCACGTTATGTTACACTAGGGGGCGCCCGCATAATTAAGTACCCTACAGATAGAAAAAGCAGAGCAGGTTTATATTCTACTAAAATAAATCATTCATTTGTGCAGCTTCTCGACTTTAATTATATAATTCCTAAAGCATTAAGTCAGGCGTGTTTTATAGTGTATATGCAATGAATTTAAAGGGTTAATTTTAACATCGATTTTCATTGGTTTTAAGTCAAAGAATTCTATTATATTCCTATAATTTCGGGTCATATTGAACGCTGCGGGTAAGGGAACACTTTCATTTGGTACAAAGACCACCACCCGCAGTTTCAAACTTCTAATTAATTACCTCTCTAACAAGAACAAAATACAACATGATTGAAAATGAATCCATCAGAAACTAAAAACAGACCATTAGAACAGTTTGCAGACTTTTTTTCCACCCATAATTTCTAGAATTGTTAACATTTTCAATACATTGTTAGCCAGTTAAATACACTAGCATGTAAGATCCTTAAATAACGAAAACCCTAAACTCTTGACTGGCTGAAGTACTGCATGGTATTACTATTATAAGGCCATCCTGTGAAAACCAATATGTTATTGATCTCACACTAGTTGTCTGACACTGAGCGCTTATTAGTTGCAAGTTTTATAGATCTCTGAAGGGTCTTTTAGCTATCCATTAAATAGATGGAAGTCTTTCACAAATAGTGTTTCGCCCCTTTCCTCCCTTCATCGCCAGGCTCAATCCTGGCTACAGGAAGCCTATCAGGGCGTGCTCTTAACTGGCTCTGCTTATTTCATTCTTATCACATTTGCGGGGATGTTGACACAAAGGGAAGGAAAAACACCAAGCTGTTTTGATGGACATTTTGGTAAAACAAATGGGAAATGTATCCTAGCCCCCTGAGCCTTGACATAAACGTCTAAAATTACTGCCTCGCAGGCACAGCCGCTCTGTTGATCTTTCCTAATCAGCTGTCTGCAAAGCTGCTGCTCACCCCCTTTTTTAAAAGTTTGTCTTGTACAGCTTTTATAGGACAATACCGCTGCAAAAATACATAGCGTAGAATCACACAGTAAGAACAGAACAGCACTTACAATAGAGCACACGGCACTTCATCCACAGTAAGAGAGTAACTCAACACTGGCTATGCACGCGTGTGTGTATATTGGTTTGCAGGTAAGACGGGTTCAGACGCAATGTGAGCAATTCGGGTCTTGCATCAAGCTTAATTAGCAGGCAAATGGAAAGAAAAGCTACAGCAGGCTCAATTCATCTCACAGTAAAACCTCAACATGTAATGCAATGGGAGTGTTAACCGCGAACATGTGAATACCAGAAAGAAAAAAAAATTAAAAACGTAATACACATTTAATGAAAACCACAGAATAGCATTTTCTGTCCTGCCCCTTAATTTATATGCATTGATAAATAAATTATTCTACTAGTTAGAGAACCAGCGAACCTGGGATAGGTAGGCACAATATTATCCTAACGTTTACAGATTTAACCATGCAATTAATAGTTTTTAACTATTATTTTATGGTTTCATTCTAATAAGACTAACATCTTAGTATTTTTTTTTTCTGCAAAATGTACATTACTACATTTATAACTGAAACCCAGTTTTTGTGCGACAAAAAATATTGACAAATCACGTGAAGAACATATAAATATATTTTAAAAAGTTACCTTAAAGTTTCAGACAGAGATGCGCGAGGCTCCTCCTCTTCATTGCAGCCATGGAAACCAGAACGGTACTTTTTTCCAGTCGCTTTGAAAATGTGTCCCATGGTTAATAGTTTTAAAATCTCTTCCCCACTTTAATTTATTTTACTCAATACAACCACCAGGTACCTCACCGATACTCACTTAGGGCTAGTCTGAAGAGAAATGAAGTGTTCTTCTACGTTTTGGCGTTGCTTTTTATGCTTGCCTTCCTGTGGAAATCAGGATTTGGACGGACAATCCCAAACCGGAATTCCTGTGTGTGTTTCGAACTGATAAAAAGGTTTTTATAGAACAAACACCCTTCATCCTGCACAAACTGTTTAATGAATAAAAATTTTTCAAGATACCTTATCCCGCATTTTTTCAGAGTGTATCTGTTAAGCTGAGTGTGCTACAGCAGTAAAACAAGAGTCTCCAGTAATAATTGCTAACTGGTTTCTGCTGGTGGAAAGTGACAACTGGGAAAGTGACGAGCACAGTACAGTTAGGACGCAAAACCTATTATAATGATTTATAAAATATTTTATATCTGCAACGTAGGACTTTTTTTATGTACTACGTGGGACTTTATATCTCCTATTTCAGACTTTTTTTTATTTTATTGTATTAATTAATTAATTTCTTTTTTAAGTCCTACCTAGGAGATATAATGTCCTACGTGGGAGATGATTTTTTGGAAATAGGACGCTTCTGTAATTTCCACTGTACATAAATTAGCCTTCCCTTGCGATTTGTAAATACACTTTCAACGGGTTGACTAGCTTTTCTGGGGGCCTCTGCTGGGAGGTAGAAAGCACAAAAAGATTATTATTTTTTTTTTTTTTTTTTTTTTTGAGAAATAAAGAGTTTCACAACAGGGAGTAGGCATGAAACAGTTTATATTGTTAAATTGGTTTGTAAGTAACACCGTTTAGCTGTCTCTGGGCAGCGCATTCCCAGTCTTTTAGAACAGAAAAATTATTTGTTGAACATCATCCAATATAAACAGGACTACTTTAGTTTTTGTGTAATCAGTCATATGACCAGAAATGCAAAAGCCCAACATTTTTAATTCTGGATTAATGTTCCTTTTAATATTACTGTACAATACAATAAATTAATTTAAAAAAAACGCACTATTTTATATAATGTTTTATTATTATTATTATTATTATTATTATTATTATTATTATTATTATTATTATGATGATGATGATGATCAATTTAGTATCAATGTAATAAGAGGTGAGCAACAGGTGCTTTTATGGTTATGGAACTGCCTGTATAAATACAAAAATACAATTATGTTTTAATACAAGAAAAATACAGCGTTTGTTTTATTTTTATATTTTTATGTTAAGACCACATCTGTGGAAATGAAATAGTAGATTTTGTGTTCCTGCTGTCCTTTTGTGTACAAAAGAAATAATAAAAAAACTTATAATTATTTTCATTTTTGTACACTGCACTTATACTCCTCTCTCTCTCTCTCTCTCTCTCTCTCTCTCTCTCTCTCTCTCTCTCTATATATATATATATATATATATATATATATATAACAGTTCAATGATACAAAACATGTTGTGTTTATTTATGTTACGTTCTTGGGTTTCCTTAAAATGTAAAACAAAAAGTGTTTAAAGAAAGAATTAGAGAGTAAACTTTATACTGGTGCCCATTCAAATAAATAAAAGATGATACAGTTGTGTTCTATCCAGCATGCCATTGCCAATACTCATCAATATTTAAGACATGAAAGAAAACACATTGTTGCTTTTAGGATGCTGGATTAAAATGAGCATTAAAGTACAGCTGTTCAAATATATTGATCTGAAGTAAAATAACCCCTGTGTAATTTCCATGCTGTTTAAATGTTCTCTTCCAGGCTGTTAATGGTGATGTAGCCATATGATTGTGTATGTTTAGGCTGAAGAATATGAACTATGGTGTTTAGTTACTCCAGTCCGATAGCTGTTTAACATTGCCTGTATTTAACCTCTGTCACTCCAGTGCTTCTGATAGTCTCTGAAATAAATGTACAGTATATTACACACTAATCTGGATACAGCACTGTATTGGATTACAAGTGTGTAGTGGTTCATACCAAAGGGTGTTCCATAGGTCAGGCACTATCATATATTATGTCCGTATTAACAAGCATGCCCATGACACTGTGTTCAGGATACTGTTGGTAGAGTATGTTAATTGAAACATGAAAATGTTGCTATTATGGTACCATACTACCAGGCACAAGGCCTTGCCATTGCAGAGCCACTGCAATTGAAGATCATTTGGTTAACACCACAGCATTTGAGAATGGCCTGAATGGACCACATAAGATCACTCTGCATTGTTCAAGTGGAAACAGGTGTGTCTTGTCCAGTGATCTGGTCTGCTGCTTGTCACGATCTGTCTGTGACCGGAGTTGCGTTTTCTGGTGGTGATTTTGTGCAAATGTTGCCCTACCACTGTCTTGGTGGGCAGCTTGGTCAATGCAGTCACTGCGCTGAGAGACCAGCTTGTTGCACCCACGTGTCACTGTGAAGTCACAAAGATCCATCTGGTTTCCTGTGATCATTGCACACATCTCTCACACAGTTTAGATTTACAAACACATACATGCGCATCAATGCAGACACAGGGAGTTACTCATTTTACTTTTTGTTGGTCAGATTTTTTGCCTTTACTATGGTCACACAATGGTCAAGTGGCTGAGCTTGTATTTAGACTGATCTCCGCATGGTTCTTTTCACTTTACTCCACACTGCCCACCCCTTTAAAAGTAGTTTTAAAGCCAAGGGCTGTAAAACAGTATGGAACTTTCTTTAAAACTGCGATGTTCAAAAGATCCATCTTTAGGGTTTTACAAAGGACTGCATGTGATCATAAGGGTCAAGGATAGTTTAGGGTTGGGAAAGGCATTCAGGAGTCTTGAATCATTTCAGCAAAATGGGGGAAAAGAAACATGCGTGTATATTTATATCACATGTATATATCTTATTCGAAAGTGCTTTCTGCTGTATAATGAAAAAATAGTTATGAATCCACAAAATAGAAGACTTTGAAATACATGAGGCATACGCTACAATTTTTATCATGATCGGAAAACATGATTGGAAAACACATATTTATATTTTAGTACATGAGCACATTGTTTGAATAACAGTGTGTACCCTAACATCTACACAGTTACAATTCCTTCAACTTTTTATGATCAATCAAATGCTTTCTATGTGATAAAACCACCAGAATAGTCTCTTGCTTTTCCGTTTTTTAGGGTGGAAATCGGTCCCCTTCTCTTTGAAATCAAATCTGGACAAATCCAGTTTTTTTTATAAGCGCACCAGTTCACAGATTGAAGAAAAAAATAGCATTTCCTCTCTGACAGGAAGCAGGATGTGAGTGCAGGAGGCAGATTTGGGCCTGTTTTCACAGAACAATAAACCCTCGCTCATGGAGGGGGGAGCGGACTTACGTCAAAAGGAACTTAACAGATTTTTGAAAGGGCAGCCACACTGACCTTTAAGAGAAATGCTTAAATAGCCAGCCACTGAAACAATTTTACATTCTAAAACAGTTATTGTAAATTCACAGTGACCTGTTGTAATCAAATAACTTATAGGGCTCTACTTTGATGATAACTTAATGGTAACTAAACTTGCAAAAAGCAAGCAAGGAGTGCAGTTACAATTATAGTTTTAGTGTGATAAACTATCAAATTGGCTTTTTATTTATTCAGTACTTAGGTCAATGCTTCTTATCAGCTTTTAAATGAGCTACACTGTTTTCTTAACTGCTGAATATAAACAGAAAGACAGATATGTTCTGCCTTCTACGCTGCACTTGGAGGATGATGCGAGCCAGGCAGGGTTGACACAGGATATGAACGTGAAGAGTCGTGGCAGGATACAGAAAATAGACTTCGCCTGAATCAAAGTGAAAATAAAGTCTGGAGAACACAGGTTACACCGCAAATCAATAACAGTGTTGCTATGTTAATAACAGGCCAGCAATTAGACAGGTTAAAACACCTGTCAAAGACTGTTAGACAGATGGATATCCTCACAATCACCTTATATTAGAACTGTAGGACTGGAGTTAATGCAAAAGTAGAACTGCCTAATTAAATGCAATGTAGGCGAAGAGAGAGAGACCCAGATATTGATGTGTTGTAGTCTTCTCATTTTTTTTTGTATCAGATAGCAGGTAGCAAGTATAATATGGCAATGATGTCAAATTAAGGGTAGCTATAGTGTTTATGCTGAAAGAAAGTGTCTTAACCTCAAAAGAGCCAGGCCATACTGCAGAAGTCTTTACGGATCATAAAATTCCCTTGCACAATTGAATACGTTAAATACATTTTAAAAAATGACCACAGAGTGCATTAAAACTGTAGCCTCCACCACCACCGCCACATCTGCCTGGAAAGATAAGAAAGCGAAATGGACCCTTTCGTTTCTAAATCTCCCCCGTGCACACAGCTGGCTGTGAAGGTTAAATCTCCAGCTCTGACATGATTTCCATTGCAGGGAGCCAAACAGGACATCCTGCCTCATGCAGCATGAGCCCTCCTTCCTCGGCTGCGAGGAACAGACACAGCGGTCACCAAGGACAGGGATTTCATAAAGAGCAGCGCGCTCTCAGGCTGCTGTGGGGCCCCCGTCGTCTTGTGGGGCCCGTTGTCTGCTGTTGCTTGCAGGTAGACACAACTGGAGCCCGGTATATAAGAAACAAACCCCGCCCTGTTATACCTCGCTCCAGTTCCTCTCCATTGAGAACGCACTATGCAGAACCACATCTTGAGCCTTGTCAACATATAGCAATATCATTAAAGCCTTTTAAGTAATAAAGCATCCTTTGACTTCCTTTAACTGCCCTGTTATGTGTGCTCTTTATTAAACAGCTATGTGTTTCTAAGTGTTTGTTTATAGGTTTTTATTAGTGGCTATCTCTAATCAAGTTGAGAGTGTGTTTCTCGCAGACTCTACTGTATCAGGTTTGTCCTACAAAAAATGCAAAAGAAGGTACTCTCTCTACTTGATTAGAGGTAGCCACCGAACACTTACTAACTTATTATAAGTCATGAAATTCCAAAGGGGACGTGACTTTTATTCAGCTTATATTATTTTCCATGCTTTTTCAAGCAAAAAAAAAAAAAAAAAAAAAAAGGTTTTACCAGCCACTTTTAAAAGCTGATTTTTTTGTGCTTGTTTTTCATTGCCATATTTTGAAATGTCAGATGTTTTGATTAATTTCTTAATGTCTTCATTTTCGGAGAGATAATGCATGTACCAACATCTTTGAATATTATTTACAATATAGTGACGTACTATAGACTGTGGCCAGTTCCCAAGTGTTATTAATGTTTTTTGTAAGTGTTTTATTGGATTAGACTATTTCATCTTTTATCCATAACTATAAAACACCTAATAGGTCTAAATTGAAACTTTTAAATTTGACAAAACACTGGTGATATGTATAGTGGTCTAGGAAACTTACAAGTGTCTTGGGGAGCAATAGGTAAACTGTTACAGCCTACAAAATCATACATCACAAATACAACCACATACACTTCAGATGTGTTATGTTTCTGTACCGCAAGATAATGCCCTCAAATAGGGTGTAACCTTTAGAAAATGACCTTATTTTGTCTTTTTGGTAGCGCTTTTTTCAAGTTGTGAAGTTGAACTTCCTTCATGCCTGATCATTTCCTTGCATTGATATTTAACTAATTTATCCAAACAGTCTTAGGTGGAAAGAAGCTGCTTGGGCTGAAAGATTGTCTGCAAAAATACTGCTGACCGAAAATTCATAGCTTGTGTTTTCTTTGACTTCTTTGAGAATAACCAAGGATTATGAACCAGTATGGCAGAGCAGCTCTTTCGCTGTGCATTCAAGAGAACTTTTATATTGTATGTGATCTCTGAAAATGGATTATACTGGCTATCAGTGATCTGCATCTTTATTTCTTTGGCAAAGTGATGCCTCATATCCCACTTATCCGAGTGCATGTTGTGTAATTGATACGTATTGCTAGTCTCCCCTGAGATGTCATTGAAAATGGAATGGAAATCTCAACGGACACATCCTGTCATGGTTGTTATAGCAATGGAAATAAGACTCCCACTGCATGGAAGTTTGTCCCATTCCAGCCTTTACTATGAGTTTAATAAGGCACACCTGAGCTTCTTGGCTAATCAACCTTATACCATTGTAGTTACAACATTGAGCTACCATTGCCCTTTCAGTTCAAAATGACTCCTTTAAAAGCTCTGCCACTGCTCTGTAGCCCAGCACCTTTTGGATTCTAAGAATACATTCTAAAAAGACCAGCACATGGACGTTCCATCTGTAAAAGAGAACAAAGTACAGAAAGTCACACAAGTTGCCCACAAGTTTTAAAAAGATTCACAAATGGCCCTGTTTAAAAATACATTCCCAAACCCATACCCCATCAGTGTCTGTGCCATGGGTATTTAGACTGTTAGCTGACATGTCACCACCTGTTCCTTAATTTACCGTGAGTGACAGCTTGTAATGGAGGTGTTTAGAAAACAAGATTGGTGCTTCTCTTCCAACAAGCGACAGGGCCATAAACCTCACCCAAAGAGACGTCCACACTCCGAACGACACATGTGAAATAAATAATACCAAAACCGGTGTGGGCCAAGTCATTTACAGGCCCATAGAGACCTAAACAAAACATTTTGCTGAAGACCTCTAGTTACCTTACAACCCAGTCTCATTCCCCAGACAGGTATAATTTTAAAATATATTTTGATTTCTCCTTATGCCAGCTCACCTTGCATTGACTAAATTATTACTATGTTATTTAAACTTAGGCCTAGACGTTTATT
Source organism: Polyodon spathula (assembly GCF_017654505.1). Lineage (NCBI taxonomy): Eukaryota > Metazoa > Chordata > Actinopteri > Acipenseriformes > Polyodontidae > Polyodon > Polyodon spathula. Next base: position 2,576,945 of record NC_054582.1, read on the forward strand.
TCAAGTCTTAGGTGGGCCTTCCAATTTTGCATATCAGTGAGTCTGTTTTTAGTATCACCACTCAAATATTCCTCATGAGACCTTATAAAAACAGCAAAGAAAACAGAATGCAGTTCTAAGGGCTTCAGTTTCTGTGAACAAACAGCAAAATAAATAAGCTATTATCCTAGTAAGTGTCTGCTACTTTGCCAGGGCATTTTTCACAAGATCAGTGCTCTTAACAGTCCAGACTTTTTAAATTGGGAACTATATGAGAACTATAACAACTTTATCGAGTGAGATTCTTTTGTCCTTTTCAAGCATCTGGTCAGTTTTTTTCTTCGAATCTATCCATATTATTAAAAACTCCACAATCAATTCTCATATAAGTGTATAAGAACTGAATTTGTCATTATTCCTGGTCAGTAAATGGGTTGCCACGGTGAGAAGATCTTTGAATTGGGTGTGTGTGTGTGTGGGGGGGGGGGGGGGGGGGTCTGAAATTGTTCTATAACATTAAGGTCCTTTCAAAGCTTTGCATTGCATTGCAGCAAAACTTCAGCCCACGTTAAAGCTGCCTGGGCCTCCTGTGGGGTTTGGCTAAGCTGTTTAGAAATATATATCCCACAGCTTTCAACAGAATAAAGCGCTTTATCACCAGTCAGTTGAGACAGGAAGCGCCCGTACAGAGATGAATGTTTTCCTCTCCTATTGGTGTAAAAAAACGGGGGGGAAATCAGTTACTCAGCCTGCAACTGCAGCTCAGAGATAAACTGAAGGATTGCAGGCGTCACTTCCGTCTTTTGTTCTGTGCCTGGAATGTAATTCCTGCTAGAGAAAAGGAATACAAAACAAGTTCATTAAACTGTTTGGAGTGGAAGGATATACTGTAACTCTGTGTGTTTCGTGAAGCAGCCCCACCCAGTTAGTGCCTGGTGGACTCAATGTAAGTTGAGCTGCAGGGAGGCGCACTGCAGTTTAATGTTAACTTAAACTTCCGTTCTAATCTAGTCCTTGTGCAATTAACATGCAGCGGTTGCCAGCAGTATTCAGGATTTCACAATTGCCCGTAATACCTGGCATGCGGTGGGGTTTTGGTGTGCAAAGACGGTCATGTCGACTGCTGTGCAGGGATCAGAAAGCTGCAGTGGGATAACATTGTGTAAAATAGCTGATCTTAATATTATTGCTCTGAAAAAATAAAACTAGGGAGGTGATGCTCATGAAATGTTGCCATGCAATATATTGGGCATTGCTGCTACCCAATTTCCAGGACCAGGTCTTTCCGACAGGCACACCCACGCTCTCACCACTTCATTATATTTACTACAATCATAATTTACTCAGCGGTGGGCAGTCCTTGGATGAGCCTGCTGGCACTGCAGGCTCCCAGGATAATGCCAGGGAGATCCCCAAAGCTGTCCCGTAATTACACGCCCACCATTGAAGCTGCTGCGTGCACTCTATGCTCCCTTCTGATATAGCCAAGCGAAGGCTGTCATTACAGATGGCTGCAGAAGCTGTGTAGAAAACTGGGACGTGACTTTCCCTGTCATAAATTTAATTGTTATCTTTAGTAAATAAAATAAGTGATTTTGGCCACAATACACATACCCATTTCTCACCCCTGGATGGGTAACCTATAAGGCCCTCTCCACACTGGTGCCTACTCTCTGGGGAAAGTTCCAGATGTCACACCCATTGTGTGACCTTGTCCCACAGTCTGGGTTACTGTAGAAGATGTGTTGCAGGTCAAGAGGAGGCTGTAGCGTTTTGTGAACCCTCACCCCTCACTACAGCATGGTTGTTGAGGTCATGCATATTACAGGACATAATATAGGCACACACTACAAAGAAAAGGGTATCAGGGTTTTAATTGGAAGTGAGGGTTAGGGGTGAATGTCTTTAATGACTTTATATGGTATTTATCACAGCTATAATGGTCAAGCATTGTAAAAAAAAACATGACTAACCATGCTAAAATGCATAGTGCTCTAAACATAGAAGCATCATGAACTATAAAATTACTTAGCAAGCTTACCATGTTAACTTTTTACAAAGGTCAATTGTACAAAAAGAGTATAATAGTGGTCCCTTGATCTACCCGATGTTCTGCCTGGCAGGGCAGGTTAGGACTGATGCAGGATTATCAATGGCTGCTGGATCAGCAGTGCTCCCAGGCTCCCAGGCTTTGGTTTTCCTTCCTCTTGACTGCATATTGCTGACTGGAACAGGATACAACAGCTAATCTATAAAACTCCACCAAAGTTCTATTTTAAAAAGCCACTTGCAAGTAAACGTTGTTCCCTGCACTGACAAAGCACAGACCGTGTTGTGATTAATGCACCTGACAATGGATAAGTTTTATTATCATAGATATGGTTGTTAGTTACAGTTCGATCAACAGACATCCTTGCACCTGTAGACTATACCACATGCATACAGTAGAAGCACGAAAGAAGACTGCAAAGAAAGTACAGTACGTCTTTCTTGACTTCCATCTCTGGCAGCCTGGGTTCAAATCCAGCACAGACCATTGAGTTTCATTGACAGCTTGACAAAATAATTAGTCCACACAAATCACCACACAATATAACACAATAGCATTGCATTGCATATAGTATTGTGAGTGGAAATTCTCACGTCGCCAAATAAAATATGTGGAAATATTGTATTCACCTAGTCTAACACGCACTATCTGTGCCAGCTCGATGAATGTATGACAGAAAGTGTTAAAATTTTACATTAACAATACAGTGTTTCTCATTTAATGTCCTCACATGTGTTTTAAATTTCCCCTCATCATCAATCAAAAAACGATTCCTGTATTGTTCAATTACAATAATAGAAATGCAAAACAGCTTTCTTATGAATGTCATCTTTACTGTGAAGAAGCAAAGAAAAGCTTTGCGACTATGATTGCTTGCTTTCAAGTTATCCTAGCCTTACAGGACCAGAAAGTGTTGTATTTATTTATCTTTTCAGAACATATTTATACAATAAGGAACTTAATCATGTGGCCTGTGTTTCCATAGCGACCCTGAGGCAAGTTTTCTATTGTCAACAAGTTTCTAACCTGGTATAAGTGAAGCTTAGCATTGTTAAGACTGTAGGCCACTCTGAGATCGTTTGAACTTTTTGAGTCGCTACTCATAGAAAATAGCTAAGACCAAAAGATTCTATTGCCAAAATATTCCTTTTTGGTGCTACATGGCCATGCCTGTGTTGCTTTCCTATTTTAGAGTGTGGCACCATGGCAACATAAAGTAGCTGTTTACCAAAACGCCATATTTCAGTGTAAATTTGTCCATTGTTATTGAAAAAATATTCCTGACACGTATTTTTCTTCTCAGTGACCTGTCACAATGGATTTCCGATGAAAAATAATCTGGTTTATTAATATGAAAAATAAGTAAATATCAGCACAGAATTGGATTAAGTAGCAGCGTTGCAAGTGAGTGTTTGACATTACTTAACACCTGATTAAAACATGTGATTTACATTACTAGAGCTGCAGGGCTGCTTTTCCCACAATCTCTTTTATTTTCTAGAAGAACCGGTCATTCCCTAGAAAAGCGCTGGGACTGCAGTCCAGCAGATGCCTCACGTGTTCCAACAGAATCAATCACACAGGCCCCTTCGAGCAAAGCGGACTTTCAAACATACATTCAGATATATTCAAAAAAACACTTCAAACCTCATGGCCTTGAAACTGTACAGGATTGTCCAGCTTTGACAGAACTGTGTTATACACAAGTTGAACAGGGCTGTGAACAGCATCTCATTCAATCTCTCAAGTGCTTCCCAATCACAGATCCGCAGCTGAGTGGGGCGAAGCATTGTAAAAACCATCATGGTGAAGCCTGGCATATACCTGGTATAAGAAACATAGGAA
>NC_054582.1:2581318-2604359 GCF_017654505.1 Polyodon spathula
ATAACCAGGCGTCTGCGTTTGTGATGGCAGAATTTAGAAGAGTAAAGAACAGAGCGTGGCAAAGTGAACATTTTGTTTTTTTAAATCAAGACTCCTAAATGATACAGAAATTCATGCAGTGAGTGTATTATACAAAAAATATATATACCACAACAATGACACCTACAGTACTGTTTGATAGTACAAGGTTTACTTACACTATAGTGAAAAATACATTACAAGTCAAGGTGTACTGTACACAGTGGCACAAGTTAAATACACACATTCAGAGAATACATCTTTCAAAGTGGCTGTAATAGATTATTTAGAATACCTTCCATCAGCCATACCCCAAAGAACAGCCTCTGTGTAGTAATCAGCTCTTTACTGTCTTAGTATGCTTTGTGATAACTGGACTTGAACTTTACATCTGTTCATCATGCCTCATTATGGGTGGGAAACTAGATTACGCCAGAACTTAAAAGGGTGTGTTTTAAATTGAATTCATTTAGTAAATACAGATACTTGGACTGGCAGTGCAAATCCTCATAAATTTGTAAGTGTACTGTATTCTAGATTCAGCTGGTTATTTTTTTATTTAATAAAGTTTAGTAGTTCCAGTACAAACCAGTTACAAAGTTAACTGCAGTGCAGTTCAACTTTAGCTATTAGTTTTAGTGCAGTGCAACTGTAACTACATTCGTAGTTATTTTGTACTCATTGATTTTGTACTAATTATTTAACTATGTTTGAACTGTAGTTATGTTGCTGTGTTCTTGAAGTAGAATAACATGCTGGTGTATTTTCAAAAGTTAAAAAAAAAAAAAAAAAAAAAAGTTTACAAAGGGAATTCAATGGAACTTGTACTGTTCTCCTTTTCCTAGTATATTTAGATTTCCTATGCTGGAATCATTTTAGAACATCCACATTTTTGGGACTTATTCACAACAAATGTTAGAGTGAGGTGAAACCAAGAAGCTAACTCAAGTGCTTTTTCAATGTGCTTTGCTAGCTCAATGATACTTTTTACCTTTCCATGTTTGACTGCTTCCAGTACTTGCTGTAAGTGACCACTATGTTATCAAGACATAGCAGTAATCTAAGCAGGAGTCACAGAGGGCACATTGAGCAATTTGTTTGAAAATACACTTGCATGAATTTCTGTTTAATGGAGAAGGGCAGAAAGGAGGACAGCACACTCAATGGTGCTGTAGGTTATTTGAGAAATGCCTTGCCTCTTAACCATAATATGGCAGGTCTGTTATGCTCAAGTTTGGCAAAGGCACCAGAACTGACACCACCAGTAAGACACTAAAAGTTCTAATTTATTATTTACCAGCCCAAAACACGCAGCCCTTCCCAGCCCTTCCCCTCAACCTCCCCTATCTTAAAGCAGGCATTTGCGTGCACTGGTAAAATAACAAAAGCTGTAAATCTTTTAATTGGCACAGTAAACAACACATGTAAAGTATCCTGTAAATTATTAGGGATATTCTCAGTGCTTTTGACACACAAGCATTCCAATGAAAAAACAAAAAAAAAGTGCAAAAAACGTTAAAACATCATTTGCTGACACGCAAAACAAACAAAAAAATAAAACAGTTATAATCTTTAAAAATATAACTTGATATAGTTCGTGGGATTTTTTTGTTTTTCATAGTATCAGGCTAACTTGAGAGCTTCAACTCGCATGCATTTTTAAATAAGATTACAGTCTCCCGTCCCCATCCTATCTGGTCTATAATCTGGTCAAATATCTCCTTCTGGGAAGAGAAACCGCTAAACTATTCTGTCTGATTTTTTTTTTTTTTTTTTTTTTTTTACTAGTTTTAGAGAGGAACCATCAACAGAAGAACTTTCAGCCAAAGCTAGTGAGTGAAAAATACAGCAATCAGAGAACAAGAATCTGATCACAGCTGATGAACTACTAGACCCTCTATGTTTAAACCTGGTACATCGTATACAAACACACATGTCACTTTTACTCTCCCATTATAAGGTGCCAATGCTGTTTTCAATGACCATCTATACAGTGCTTTATGATTAATCAATAATGTTTTCATCTCTGAAGTCCACCTTTTGTTTGTTGTATCAGTAAGCGATTTAACTTAATCTATCAGTAATTTTTGGCCTCAGATTTAAGTGGCAGCGCAGCCTTGGTTGAGGGACAGAGTAAAAGTGTGGAACATTATTTAAGAAAAACGATCACCATCGCATGCAAGCACTCGCTCGGACAACTTAATTTTACACCAAGAGGTGTGCTTTTCCACAAAAAGATTTTGGTGCAATTGCACCACCCAGTGGAGGCAAAAGAATATACCATTCTAAGATAGGGCTATTTAAAATGCATTTTTCAGTGACGTTTACTTACATTGGGCCGACAATAATATACTGTCCCCTTCTACGAATTATGAAAAGATCTTTTTTCCCCCTCTTTATAAAAATGTGTGACTGAAAGGAGAAAAAAAAAACAGCAGAAATTGTCAAGTTACTCATGCACGCACAGATAGGAAAATATGCCGGCTTCTGATAAAACAATTAAAGCTTTTTGCTAATTGATTGCCCAGTTCAGTTTGTTACTATTCTACTCTTACACATGACTCTTGGACAACAAAAAACTGCAATGCCACTATCCTCTAAAGCAATAGCAATAGCTAAAGAGCTTACACAGATACACAGGGTTAAAAAGGAGATTCTGTTTTCCACTCCAAATTAATGAGGAATTAGAATTCGAGGTAATAAAAATATGTATGTAACACTGTTATGAGTTTGGCAGGGACTATTTCTTTTAAAAGGCAATATCTCCTAAACGTATAGATCTTATATATATATATTAAATACACATACTATAGATGAAACCCTGAAACACGTTTCCTCAATAGGCAATAAAAAGGTTAAAAAAAAGAGGAGTGCTTTTGAAATTGAAGGTTACAGGTGCTAATGAAAAATAAAACACAAATTAAAACGTAACAAAAACGTACAGGCAACAGTTTAGAAAAAAAAAATAATAATAATCAGGTCAAGGAGTCTGTAACGACCCCCTTCCCGGTAAGGTTGGCACAGGCAGGGTGACAGGGCGAGCATGCAGGCTAAGAAACAAAATGCGAAATTCGGACAAACCAAAAAAAAAAAAAAAAACGCATGGCTGAGAATCTTGGCTTGAGTAAAGGAAAGGGCATGCCGACACCATAGAATGTACCACATGGGCAGAAAATACAAGCAAAACACACTATTTCTGATAACTGTAACTGAATAACCTGCATAGAGCAAACGAAAGTTACATAACTCCACTCAACACAGAAACCAGTAAGCTAACGTAGTATACTAAGAAGACTATATTTACTTATTTTTAAGAGTAGACACTGAATTATGTAATTCGTTAATCCAGGGTAGTCTTTCTGTACAGGTATTTAGTGCTGAATATATTAATAGCTAATAGCATATTGAACTAGACAAGGCATTTTATTAGTATGGTACCAATTACAATCCGAACCGATTTGAATTAAGTAGTCTACTGATTATATTATATAAACCTACATAAAGTTTGATTTACCTGTATACTTGCTGGTATGCTTCCTTGTGCAGATGAACAGAACATCTTTCCTATAGTCCCTGATTATTTTATTGATTATTTTCCATTATGACTCAGTTCAAGCTCTCAGAGTGAAAGCTATCCCCAGTTTCTAACGCTGTGCTAATGGATCTGTTAGGCCCTTTGCATTTAGTTTTTTTCCAGCACAGCAGCCTAAGAATGAGGACCCTGTGAATTGGCTGTCAAGGTAGCGTAGACTTGGCTTAGAAACGCAAGTGAAGTAATGTCTAGTGGTCGTATTTCTGATCCTGTGGTACACAGTTCTGGCAGACAATACGGCTGGGGGAGATTGCTTTTATCTGGCAGCTTTGTCATAGCTTCGTGCATTAGGAAATTGCCATTGCAGACACAGACATGGGCTATACAGCTAAGTTAACGTGGAATCGACAAGAAGCATGCCTTGGCAAAAACAAAACAACACAAAATAAGCAAATGGTCAAAATCGTACGCTGTGGTGCCTAAATTTAGTTTGGTTTTGATCTGTTTGGTTTTTTTGTTGTATTCTTTTTATTTGTTTTGGGTGCATTTAGACTCAACACGCTCAAGTCTCCTTTATCTTTTGTCTCTGATTTTAGTTTTAGACAGAGGACGGGTTTCTCCAGAAGCAGCTTGCCCTGTGATTCCTGCACCAGCCCCACACAATTAGGAATCTGTAATTTAAAGAAAAAAACAAACACAAACAAACAAAACAGACAACCACAGTTAGATAGGATGCAAACACACTCTCATACAAGGCTGCGCTCCAAAACTAATTTCCTTTAACACATTTGCATGACAATTTGTGACCAGTAGAGGCACTCTTTCCTATGAAAAAATGGTGTTAAAATTAAAAAGGATGTACTTTTAGCTATAATATTCAGATATTATTATAATATCAATAGATGTATATATAATATATAATATATATATATATATATATATATATATATATATATATATATATATATATATATAGTCCATGCCTTATGTTATGCAGCATTAAAAACGAAACAAAAAAAAACATGTTTTTGATGTTTCACTCTGGTTTAAATCAAGGTTATATCTATAAATGCACTACTGAATAAGAAATATTTAAACCAAGTTTAAACATACAAAAAATGCTTTGATCAAACGTCATGCCATTATCATACCGGATAAACAGCTTCACAGGACATTCCACCATACCTCACCATACATCGGCACACCAGGATTCACATCACACAAGAATATAGTCTTGTGTGCTGGGCAGGAGGCTGTGCTATTCCTGCATTGATGGTGTCTCAGTAAGCACAGGGAGCACTTCAATGGGAAACAGTTCATTTAAAGAGCTGTTTCTATATGGGTTATGCAAATTGTGATTGAGCTAAAAAAAGAGTTGGAATTTGCTAATTTTTCCAATAATCTTTTTTCCAATAAAGTTCTTATTTCAAATACCTCTGATTAGATAATGCCAAACCTATCAGGTTATCACCATGCCACTGGGTTACAATGATATCATATGGACATTGTCTACCTTGTAATTGCACCTATAGAGCACTCTTATTTATGCCTGGTTACTGAGGGAATACACATTTCCATGCAGCCAGCGTAATAAACACCACAATGGTAAACAAGCAGAAATATTGCTCCTCTGCTATTGAATTTAATCAAATGGATTTCAATTAAACAGAATGTAAGATCAAAGAAATGTGAAGAACTGGATAATGTCTCTAGTTGCATTCCAGGTCTTTCATAGCCCCTGGTTCACAATGGCACTGATAGCTGGGTCTATATTTAAATATAAGTGACAGTTTGTCCAGAAGGTTGTAAAATAGTCTGGAATTAAATACAATTTCAGACATGTGTATTTTGCAATGAAAAACATTTTAATTCCTTATGGAAAAAACTTGTCACGCCATGACTGGGGTGTAAGTTCTTTTGAATTACATATAAACATACAAACCTACAGCTAAATATGTAACAATGATAAAACATAACAGCATGTGTTGCCTTGTGTAAATGTTTAATACTGTGTGTGTAAAATGTTGAGCTTTTTTCATACATGACAGTTTTAAGAATGACATGCACACAGAACGTGTCTCAAGACTGAACAGCACATGCACAGACAGCTATGCTGTTAAAGCTGTTGAAATGTTATCCTTGCTCAAGTCTTGTTTGCAGAGGGAAAAGCAGAGAGATTTCAAAACGCAAATCTCAATTAGGAAATCTGGTTCGGAGTTTGATCAGTAAAAGGGAGTTCATTCAGGGCCTTTCATAGTAAAACAGTATTTCCAAATCAACTAACAATTGCACACTATTTTAAATTTTGCATTACAAAATCAAATGCTTCACTTTAAAAAATGAAGGTAGCTGAAATTTTAATTTGCAGTTTAAAAAAGCATTTTCTTTTATGCGCAAGTAAATAACAATCAACCAAATTTAATTAGGTTAATTTAATTCATGCGAAACGGTGATGGATCTAAGCCCTGACTAATCAATACAATATGGCACTCCCTCCTTATTCAGTAGATTTATTTATTTTACAGTTAAACTGAAAATGAAGGCTCCTTTAATTGTGAGCCTGTTTCTATTTAGAACGAAGTAACTCACATTAAAGTATTAAGAATATGCTAATTTCTTTGTGTTTCTAAAATAAAATACTGTATCTGTGTACTACCGTTGAGTCATTTATGGCACCACTTCTCTTGAATAATAAAAACAGCTGAATTAGAATTCTGAAACATAGGGATTTCCACGTTGAGAGTAACTATAAAGGGCTAGTCAAAATGTAAATATCAGATTGCTTTCTGATCAACAAATACCTTCAGTTCTCCCGAGTAGGCATTCATTCCTCCCCAGTGCCCAGCACTAGAGAGCTAAATGCCTTTATATTTAAAAACAAAAACACTGATGTATACAAAACGCAGGAACAGCTTTCAGATCTACTGTAGACCCATAAGCTTGAGGAGCTACAGAGTGAATCATAAAAACGTACCATAGGAAAAAAAAAAAAACGTTAATGTTAACAGACAGTCATGGCAGACAGGTCAATGAATGTGTTGAAGAACGTTTGGATTTAAGGGCTCCTGTGTGCAAGTTATGAGCAAAGTGCTGAATGTGCAGCCCTTCATGAAAATGATCCAGAAAGGCCAAAGCCACACGCTGTAGTTGCAAAGTTTTGCGGATGTTACATGTGCCAGGACTGAATAACGTTCTGATTAATGGTCCGTTGTTTTTGAATCACTCTGTATTTTCCATTCACCAGCGTACTCCCTAATAATCCCTCAGCTAATTGTTGACTAGCAGTTCAGCAGCGAGACACAAGCAGGCCCCAGCAGAGCCTGGGGAACGGTTATTTGTTTTCTTGTATTGCAGCTCCCAAACAAGGCTGTGCAATGTGCTTTGTGCCGCTCCCCCTGTCCCTCCTGCACTGTAAATCGCCCAGTGATAGCACTTTGGAAGCCCTTTACCTGCTTTCAACATGGATTAAATGTAAGTCATAGCACCTTTGCCATTTTTGTCCAAAAAGACTTCGAGGTACGACGAGGGCACGTATCCCTCCTCATCCTCGTTCCTTCGAACCCGAGTCCAGCCGTCCCCTTTGTCCTCCTCTATTACGTACAGCGTTTCTCCCTCAGTGACTGAGAGGGTTCCTTCATTGTGACCTGATGAGCGGAGAACCAAACACCATGATTATCACACTATTAAACTTGTGCAGTGCGAACATATCCCACTATTCCTGACACTTAAAAACCCAAGCATATCTTTTTAACAAAATGACTGCAGCAACTGTCACTGGTAAACTCATAGAAAGGAGTTGTTAAGTATGAGGGATGACTACTTCTTTGTATTTCAAGTCTTGGAGGGCTATATGAAGACTGCAGGGTGTGTGACACTATTAGCAGTGACGCTAGAAAATGCTGCAGCCAAAAGCCAAGGTTTTAAACACGGCTTGAAATGTATTTAGAGGCAAAATTGACCATGTTCATAGTCATTTCTAAAAAGAAATGCAAAGCTTTGTATTTTGAAAGACTATTTGTGGGCTTGTCATGTCTCAGTGCTAATATTTGCATATAAAATATTATAACTGTGACCATAACCATGCACAAAGAAATGTGGCAGTGCAAGGAGAATGACAGTATTTAAGATGGAAGTGTACACTGCACTCAGTTCACAGAACTCTCCAAGCCTACCTTCGAATGGGTAGAGAGCTTTGCAGTTGCCGATGGTGGGGAGTGGCTCTTCGTCGTCAAACTCGTCATCGAAGTCCGTGGTCGGGATCTTTATCTGGGATTCAGAACTCGGCTCTTCTGTGTAACTGCCATCAGGGCTACTCAAGGAAGGAACACAGACAGTAACTATAGCAACAGCACGGCCCAAACCTGTCATTGTGGAATACTCAATCACTTCCTGTTGTTGTGTAGGTCAGATCTGCTCCAATGGGCTAACAGTACTCGTGTGACCTCTTGCAAAGGAAGTGTTTTGGTACCAGGCAGAGAACATTTTTTATGTATAGCGTTGCAAGAGATTTTCAGTACAACAGAAAGGGACAGTGATAATCTTCTAAAGGCCAGAAAGAACCTTTATTTTAAAGGCTTGCTGACATGAACATTTTTGAGGGGCATGACAGTCTTGCTGTCTATTTGTTCCCTACAAAAATATGCAGCAGTATTAAAATCTACATTTCCTAAGATTTAATTTCCTATGATATGATATTAGCACTGCCATGGCTATACTATACATTGCACATGGTCTGTCATGGTTTGGAAAGTGCTTTACTATTGCTCTCTGCGCTTTACAGTGCTTTCCCTTACTTTCACTATGCTTGTTTGCACTTTGCTCTGCTCTTGCTACCTGTTTGGCAGTTACTAGTCCTGCGGACGCTGGGTTCAATGGGGCTTTTTGCTATCTTGCTATAATGTACCTCTCCCGGTCCTGTGCGCAGTTGTTGTTGACAGGGGTGCTGTTCTGAGTCTCATACAATCCACTCTGTCGTTGGGGAGGATCACTCTTCACAGGCAGCCTTCCTTCCACCTCAGCAAGCCACCCCTGGAGAACAAAGGGGTACCTCAGAATGGAAGCAAAGAGCCCCTTTTAAAGAATCAGTTCTGGTCATTAACCACCCACCAAACAATTCTGACTTGGCAGACAGCAATTTGTTCAAAGGAGCCCAGAAAATATTGATGGCAGCAGATATTGCCTCCTTTTTAGTCCAACCAAACAAAAGTAAGTAACCATGATCTGTAATACCCTCACTAGCCTGGGGAATGGCCATGTTTTTATCAAACTTTGAGGTGCAGTTCTCAACACATACCAAAAATGGTAAAGATTACAACTACAAGTTTATAGAAATGGACATATTTACAAACATGTCCCCACCTCCCAACATGTGGGAGTCAGCCATAAATGATATTACCATGTTAAAAACTATGTATGAGGTATAGACTTGAATTTTGCCATCTGTTAACATGGAGATCAGCACACCCCATGCCCATGCTGTATTTAGATAAAGGCAGGCGGGAGGATACAGGATGCAATCACGCTACTAAGTATAACATTATGTCTAAGATGCAAGGGCGATCTGAATTGATCTTGCACAGCTGCTTCTTTAAGTGCCAGAAGAAGACCACCTCCAGATGACACTATCCACACTCCCCCACACCCTGCCCTGTTACAGGCTGTGGAATGCACAGCTGGAGAACGTGGCTGTCTCTCTCAACACGATTTCCCAGCTGGGTGTTCAGCTGGACCGCCATACAATTTCTGGTTTGTTTTTCTTGCTATGTAGGAGTTCTTTACCTAAGGTAGCCGCAGCTCAATTTTTATAATGTTTGGTTCCTGGCAATCAGGTGCTCATGAACGCGGAAGGACAATTAGTCTAAACTCCAAATAGAAAAACTGAGGTGTGACCTACAGCTGTGGCCAAACGTGTTGCATCACCTAGGATTTTAGGGTTGAGACATAACAAATAAAAAAAATAATATGTAGGGCATTGCAATAAAAACTCATTGCAAACAACATGAAAAGTTAAAGGGACAGTCGAAAAAAATGTAATCTGATGCTACATTATCTATCTAGTTAGCTAGCTATCTAATGTGACATATACTTTATGATGATACACCTATGGTAGAGCACATGGCTACATTTCTCCACAGGGGGAATCCACTTGCCAAAGACAACCCCCAGGTATATCATGAGAAATAATAAAAAGAGCCCACCTCGAATTTCTGAGACTCGAGCTGTAGCTTCTCTATATTCAGCCCGATCTCCGCTAGCCGAGGATCCACACTGCTGGGATCTCCCATCTGGGGGTTCTTTATGTAGACATCCTTCATTTTTGTTAAAGCATCCCTGTTGTAGAAGCCAAAGATAAACCAGTGCATTAGCTGGAGAAATACTGCTCAGTTTCAAAACACTATATTCACAGATCAACTAGAAAAAACCTGACCAAACTAAATTCTTAGAGGGTACAGGTAATGCTACAGTTGACCATGTTTTGAATAGTACTCAAGAGTAGATGCCAGCGAGCTACCAGCCTCTGGAGGACAAAGGCCAGCCCTGCAGATGCCTACTTGAGCTCAACAGGCACTTGGCCAGCAGGGTGTGCTGTAGAGCAATGAAGACACGAAACAGCCCTTGTTGCTTCCGACTCCCAAACCCGCTGGAGAGTCAGAGCTAATACAGAGCTCCCTCCAGAAACTCTAGTGTAGACCGGTGACTTCGCTCCCCTGATGGTTTTAAAATTTTCTTTGAAAGTATTTTTTTTTGTGTGTGTTATACTGGTCTGCTCTTTACACAGCGTTCATTATCCTTCACTGGTCTCTGCCACGCTTGTACTATGCTAAGCATTTCTACAGGCCAATGCAACAGAAAGCAAATAGACAAATAGTATAAAAGAATGGTTACCTCTGGTCCATCTCTTTCTGGATGTCCTTATTCAAGTCATCAATCTTTTGCTGCAGTTTCTTTCTTCGCTGTTCTGGGGGCAAGTGGCTAAAATCTTCCGGTCCGGAGCCCTAAGAAAAGAGGCAATGCAATGGCAGGAGAAAAGAAATACAATAAATTAGAACTTGAACATCGAACAGGAATTATAACAAGAACAATCGAACACCGTGTTTAAATGCAGCACCCCCTTGTATTATGTAAATAGGTGTTTTGCTAAGGCCACCTTTTGTCAATGCTTTATACAGCCTAAGTATTAAACCTCTAGATTTTAAAGCTAATGCATCAGTTTAGCAAAACTAACCTTAAATACAGCGCTGTTCACTATGATCGCCTAAAATGAGTGGCAAAACAACCACACTTCTAGGTATTTTTCAAGTAATATTCTATACCAACATCAAAATTAAACTGACTGTTTAATGATGTGTCTTTCAGGTCGAGTTACAGGTGGCGATACAAGTTACAGTTATAAAACAAAAACATTTCTATAAGAAGCATTTGTAAAACTATGCTTCACGAGTGTAAAGCAATAGGCTGCTTTGCAAGATAATTTCAAGGCTGAGTGAAGCGACTCAGAAATCAACAGATGGTGTTTTCTCGATCTTTTAGAGAGATATAAGTGGATTTGCCTTCATCCAGACTTTTTTTTTTAAATGAAACACTCATTCACCAGACAAGCACTTGTTTAAAACCAAGGGGATACTGCATTTTTCACACAGCGGATCTCTGAAAAACATTTTGGATTAAACCTTTTCAGTCTCAAGCTTCAGCCCTGAGCATTGCAGAAATCCGTTGAATGCATTTTTTCAAACACGCGGGGGTCATTCGCGTACACGGATGATGAGACATTGCTTCAGTACAATGCTCATGTTATACAGTCAGGGCCACTGGAGGATGACTGCATTTTATTACATTAACCTTGTTACTTATTTTGTCATCGCTGCTGCGTTCAGTTCTGTATCTTACAATGATTTGTGATTTATTACAAATGATTTTTGTGACATCTAACAATATAAAAAAAGGAAACTTGATTCAAAAGATGCTGTTTGGTAACATTTTATTTCTCTATGTGCAAAAATTTAAAAACGTACTGCAATTTTATTTGGCCAGAAGGTGGCGCTAATAGCACAACAGAAAGTGCTACACTGATAGTCACCCACACAGAAAGGTAAATGTGAAGCTAATAAAGGTGAGAAGAAAAGGCATTTTAAAATCGTTTGAGATTTTCTGGAACGCTAAGACCTAATTAAAACTGATCCAGGTCGTGATAATTCTTCGGTTGTAATTCTTCAGATTTCTTTTTTTTTACTGCTTGGACTGAAAAGGTTTAAATATCCACAAAACAAACAACCATCCGCTTATCGCTGCTTAATAATGTATAGTGTCTATACAGTCTAGTTTAAAGTGTGATCTTACCCTCGTTTCTGGGTGTGACACTCCAACACTTACCAGTCATGCATTTAAATGACGTGTTTTTATGAAAGAAATGTGTGCAATACCGGACGCACTGTTCAATAATAATAATTGAAATACACACAAATCCCGATTTCTACATAACAGATTGGGTTGGTGCTCACTCATATATCTTCCCTCCCTGTTAAAATGTATGCAAATCAATGTCCCAGAAAATCGCCTTTTTTGTACTGTTTAGTTTTAACCTGTTTCTTTGTTTTAGACAATTGCCCGGCTGTTTCTGCAGCCCAGTCAGGCTTCATACACATCTTCACTCAGCCTAAAGGGGAGGTTTCAGCGGGAGCCTGCATTCTAACTGTGATTCCTGCATTGTAAACATCTACAGTGTCGTTAATAACAGGTCAGCACAGTGTTTTCTGTGAAGTGCTGCTTCTCAGAATACCTGGATCATTTTCTAAACTCAGTTGTATTTTTAGAAATTACTGACAGATAACTGATTAGTAAACTGTTAATTGTATGTATTTGGTTATTGTGTAAATAGTTCTGACAGCACAATTAATCTAAGATACCACGAAACAGTTGAATTAAATCAGAGCAATTGTCAGATTTATGGCAGGTTACCCCAGCACAGGGCTCTAAACAGTAACAGCTGTTTGTACAGCTGTAATAATATCATACAATTTCAGGATTAGACTAAGAGAGCTTGAACCAGTATTTTTAACCAAATGGTAACATTCTATACAGTTTTTTATTCTGTAGCATTTTGTTAACGTATAAAGGAGAAACTGAACCATTGTTGGTGGGTTATACAGTGAACTGCAAATTAAAATGCTGCAGATAGTAAATGCATTTAGGTAGCTTAAAGCAAGCAAATCTACACTGTCATTTCCTGTATCACAGTAAAAGTGCCAGTGCTTTACATTCAGCTCGTCTCTAATGGAGCAAAATGAAATCTGTTTTCTTGCCACAATCTTAAAAGTCCCTTGACTCTAATTCAGTTTTGCAGAATAAAGGCTTGTTCCGTCTGTCCTAGTTTAACCAAAATTATTCATGTCAGCAGCAGCAGGGCCTGTACCTTTTCTTTTTATTTTAATTGAAAAACCTAAGTACTAGAAACAGTAGGGTGGCACTAGGGCAACTACAATGATATAATCCACTGACGGAATGCGACCGCAGTTGCATTGACAATGCTGATCATGAAGTGGGGGTCTTGGAAATATAACTGAAAACAGCAGGCCAGTAAAATAATCTAGAGTATGCCCACATGCATGGCGTCTGCTTCTTAGTGGTTCTTATTGCATTGCCAGAAAAACATGAGACACTAGATGGTGCTGGCTCCAACGTCTATAACCTATGCTACATGTATTTATGGCAGGTAACTGGAACTGATGAGCAGGCTATTAACTCAGAATGGATTTTAACACAGGTTTATCAACAAACAATACTGCGTTTAATTAACTGCAATAACAAACACTACATATGAAAATACAATTAAATGATGGTGATTTTCGATACAGAGCCACTAGATCAATCTAATATTTTCTTTGGAGACAGAATGCTTCTGCTGGGTACGGGGGCTTTTGAGGTTCCTTCAAAGCTATACCGGTTTCTTACAGCATTTCAGATTCAGTGCTAAAATATAATTCTCTCCACACCTGTTTCCATGGTTCATTTTCTCCTTGGGGAAACATCTCTTTTTTTTCATCTTTTAGAGCCGTGTTTTAAATTACTTGCAAGTACATCTACCACTAAAAAAAATTAATAATTTTTTAGTCTTAAGAAAATCAAAAGATGATATAATGCTGATCACCTCGATTAGATTCCACACCTGTGTGTTCAAGGTTATCTGACAGGATAGAGAGACACAGCGGGACAAAGACAACACATTTTGACAATTAATTTTCATGTCACAAGAATAAAGACAAAAAAAAAAAACAACAACAACAACAACAACAACCATTGAATTATTTTGATTAAAATCACAGGACGGGCATGCTACTTTCATGCTTACCAGCTTCAGAGAAAGCTTCATGAACAATTGGTAGAGGTAGAGAATAAAAAAAAAAGAAGAGAAAGACAAAAAAATCTACATCAGCAGAAAATGAACTTTTGAATTCTTCATATAATATCAAATATAGCAGCATCATCAGGGCAGTCTCACAGTATGACACACAGACTAAGAACACACACTGGGAGCAGACCTGTGCTGCACGCTCACCAGATCAAAACTCATTGTGAAGCAACAGGTTCAGAAATGCTGTGCCTCGATCTGCAAGGATTATCATGAAGTGAGTTTAAAATAGTGTCTTTTTAAACAAGACAAGCCCTCTTTGCTCTCATTTAATAAGATCGCCCTGGATCAACCTCCTATCTGTGGTTGCTAATATGAATAAGTGGTCAAATGCGTTGATGCATTTCAGGTGGATTTCAAAGTACTGGAAAATGCTCTAAAAGAAATCCATCTTTGGCTCATCCTGGCAGGGGACATGCTGATCAAATCAACCCCTAAGTGTCTTATAGGTTTATGATTGTTCAGGGGTATAGATGCATGAAAAATACACACACACACACACACACACACACACACACACACACACACAAAAACACGTTTCAAATTCAGTAACGCTCATGATAATCCAAGGTGAGCCCAATCAACTTCTTATTGAAATCTGGTGAACTTCAGCACAAGGACATGGGAGGCACACTTCAAGCGCTATTTCAGACAAAACAGACACCAGCTACCGAGCGAAGACAAGCACATTGAGCCAGGTCAATCAGACAGCTTGGAGAATAGACACTGCACACGGGGATGTGTGAATCACAGAGCAGTACACCGCTCCTTTCTACTCAGTATACAGCAGGTTCTGTGAGGTGCCAACAGGTACAGATATGCTACTGGTCCAGTCACTGTTCTAGAGGGAGTATCGTAGTCACATGTGAAGCTACAATAGAAGGTGCAGGAGTGTGACTGGATCTGTACCTTTGGCACTCACTTTGCACAAATGCATTACACATCTGCACAGATTCCATCCCAATACATGCACCCAATCTGCGGGGGCTCTAATCACAAGGCATTTCACGAGAGTATGAGAATTTCTTCCACATCGTTTTATGGATCCCCCCCACCCAGATTTGATACACAAAATAGCAGCAGCTTGCCTCAGCTAGTCTCCCAGTCAAGCTGTACATCTTTTGCATATTTTATTAGATAAAAATCGAATTCATTTTATTAATAGTGGATCCACTCTTATTAACGCCCCACATCAAAATGAGAGAAAGGGCTATTGTAATAAATATGGATAAAATGACTTGCTTTCAAATGAATGGGTTGGGGGTGGCTTGACAAGAGCATATCCAGCAAACCAGTATAAGCAAGTCTGAAACTTTTTGAACTCTGCAATTCACAGATAAAGCCTTCTGTCGTGTTTGGAACTCAGTACCTTTAATTGCCAGAATACAGTTGCCTTTGATGAGTACGTTTACATAAATACAATAGAAATTAAAAATAAATCATATAAATGTGTTACTTTAGTTTTAAAACAAGCAAACAAAAAAAATATATATAATAAAATTCTCAACTGAAAGGTATAGGGGTATAAAAATATAGGGTTAAAAAAAGAAAAATCCAAAATCAATGCCGGCTATGTTTTAATAGTTTAATTTGTATGTGTTTTACCAATGAACCTTTCATAACCTATTCCATCACTTAAAAACATGCAGTAGTAAATGAAACTCTATTCCTGGTAGTCACTGTGGAATAGTGGAATAGTTTGAAAATAAAATACTAAAAAATGTAAGCTTTTTTTATGAATATTAACATAAAAATGTTAAAATCCATTTGGTATATTTAATTATTAGTATTTACAGTACAGATGAACACCTTGTCTGAGCAGTGTTCTGAAATGTACCCCTATCCTGCTCCTGCCCCATAAACTTCACACTGTATACAAAATGCACATACAAACCTAAATGATTACAAACATGGCATTATCACATAAATCTCCCCGGGGAAAGAAAGTAAAGGGGGCCGCCCTGTAACATTAGCTTGGGGTTCAGGAATCTGGAATATGTGCACAAGTCTACACAGAGTAATGGGTGCCTACAGTAGCTTATTGCTGGTTGAATACATTGAATTGGTTCAATACAGTGGACAGAGCGAGATGCTGTTGCACTTCAACCATGGCTTGCTAGATCTACTGTAGCGGTGATCCCGGGAGACAAAGCTTCAATAACACATGAGACAGAGAATGGAGCCAGCGAGAGGGAGGGGGTCATGTGTTATTGGGAGTTCACAGACACTAACCTCATTTACAATACCAAGTGTGCAAGTCTATATCAATTGGGAGCTTATCAAAATACTTTCTCAAAACCCAATACAAAAACAAGAAAGTAACAGAGATATGAAAAGAATCGAAAAAAGAGGCTTTAGTCTCTGGCGTGTTTAATAATAATAATAATAATAATAATAATAATAATAATAATAATAATAATAATAATAATAATAATAATAATAATAATTAGAATTAGAATTAGAATTGGAAGCTTGAATTGTAAAGTGTTTTTGCATCAGTATTGGGACAAATATTTTTTCAAAACTCAAATGAATATCAATTTTTTTGTTGTTAAATAGCTGATAAACTATTACATAGCTCTGTTTTACAGTAGATGACAGAAGTACTCAAAATACTCTCAGTTGTCAGTTTAAACTCTAAATTGTGGCAGGGCTGCTCATCACAGTTTTGCTAATATATATTTTGGTATACAGTGGGTCCTGTTTTAAAGCATGTGCAAAGGCGACAGTCCTGGTATAAAACTAACAAATAACAGCTCATGCCACATTTCCATCGGCACCATGAAACCAATCTGTAAAACTGAATCGCATATATCAGACTGGGGCTGCTGCTGGTTGCATCTGCACTCCGCTCATTACACAACACACAAAGATCCCCAGTCTGTATCACATTTTTTGTATTAATAAATGAATTCATCTGCCTCCAATATTTCCCAGAGTGTGTAATATATCCACAGCCCTCGTGTTCTGCCTTTAAATTTTCTTTCTGTAGATTTAAGTCCCGCCTCTTGTGTAACTTCATTAAGTAATTTCCACCACCTGTGTGTGTTGGAGAGACGGAGTTCTGCCAGCCTGCTATAATAACTGGAGCTGACAGTTTTCCAGTTAAAATCCATTCGCTCTCAACCGGATGCTGATGGAAATGAACGGATTTGAAATCAATTGGCAGATGGAACTGTGGCATTAGTTCGGAGTTGTTTCTTTCTGTTCAAATTATTTGATTCCTCTCCGAAACGTTTTTGCACTGACTAGGTACTTCTGAAAAACACCAACACAATGCTAGATTCATTGTTTTATTTATGCTTACACCAAGATATAAAAAAAATAAATAAATAAATAAATAACTTTTTTTTTGCTTTTGCGTTTCGGTGAATTGTTTTCACTTACAAAAATTGCCTGAGTAATGTCTTTAAATGTGGTTAGTGGCTGTGCAGCACATGTATGGCTAGGTTGCCATACTAACACTTACAACGTATTGTCTGGCCTCATATGCGTACGTGGGTTTGCCTAAAGTCCTCTTCATGTGCTCTTTGTGATAATAGTAAGTGCGACTCTGCTGAGGCATTGGTGAGAAAGAACACACATTTATTAATAGATACAGAGCTGCAACTGACTACAGTATAAACAAGTCTGCTTCTTATCAGTCACCTGCTAAGGTTGAGCACCACTCTATGAACTGTTGCTACTAACACATGGGGTGCCCCCATCAGCTCAAAACAAAGTTAGATAATGCTTTCCTGATGAGGTTGATGGGTCTATCATTAAGCTATGCCTGCTACACAAACTCAGCTTTCTAAGTTCTAGTGAATAGCTGTTGGTCTTGAGCTAACCCTCTGGCTGAACGGTAGACCTGTTCCATCAATCTTCCAATCTCTTGCATGCATTCTCAAGTAAGAAAGGTTGCCCGCTTGTACCATTGTGGATCTGTTTCAGAGCACGCCCCCTACTGTTGCTGCAGTGCACTTATTTGTTTTTGTAATGTATGGGCTCAGGAGTTGAAAGGATTACTGAAGCCACTCCAGAGGGAGTTACGGATTTGACGACAGGCTGCCGTTGCTGTGCTGTCAATGAGGCAATATGTAATGTTTGTTTATCTGTTTTTAGTTTAGGTACAAGACCTTTCTTAAACAGTGCCCTCTAGTGGACCTAGCACAAGGCTATGTTGCCTGGGAGTATATGAGTTTCCTCAATCATAGGGATGCAAGTCACATTTATTCCAGACTGCACAGGGTTAATAAACAAACCAGGGAATCCTACCATCATATTTATGCAAATACACAGAGCCTGAGGTCACTGACATTGAAGACTAACTTTGCAAATGTAACCCTTTTCCCACTGTGTTTCTCTTGTGTGCAATTCATAGCCTGGGCAAACACAGACAAAAATTAAAAACACAGTAGTCCTGAAACAAATGGTGACAAAAGTTTTGACAATGTGTCTTTATATGTGCTGTGTATATCAACCCATAGTTTATAGGGAGTACAATCAATCTGCAGTGTTGGTGCTGCTGCAGACTTTCTTTCTAAAAAGAGCAGCCGCTGAAAAACAGATCCACCTTTTGACACCCAATCCCACCAACTCTCCCCTCCTTCCTCCTTCGGGAACAGGTCCAAGCTGATCAGTAAATGGATTCATTTAAATGTCTACTGGGCTACAGACTTTTATAACCTGCAAAGAGAAGCGTGCCAAGGAAAATGCATTAACTTAACAACTAGTGACGAATTAGACTGAGCTTTGGGCAGCTGCGTTTATATTAACTGCAAAGCAAAAGAACCAAAACAAAACAACAACAAAAAAAAAAAAAAAACACAGTATATGGGCAATGAGAATAAATGACATCGTGAAATAATGTAATGGCTTTGTTTTAATTTTATTTTTTAGCACAATTGTATATATGATGTGCAATACTGAAAATAATTTTACAATGTCACTGACTCCCCCCCAAACTCACCATGCTGTGTGAAATGCTTACTGGTCATAATGGTCCACATGTATAAAATGCATTGACATGCATGCAAATTGTAATTATCACTTATAATCGTGGAAGAGGAAGTTCAGCACAAAAACATACATGATTGATTTCTGCAAGATCAAGGCCATCACTTTGAATCTCTGTTTTAAAATTCACTTCCTTTTAAATGGTGGAAACCTGCCAGGAAAAACCGACAGCTACAAGTAAGAGTCTTGTTTTTTTCTCTGGTTCTTTTATGAATTAATCTACTAAAGATTCTTACATGTTAAATGCAAATCCTTAATCACTTTAGAACCAGCCTCCTACACAGAATACCGACTCTAGTCTCCACTCTAGATGTTCCCTTCACGTGACCAGTTCATAACTATGGTAAAAGTGTGCTTCGTAGAGCAGTGAGGCTTGGGACTGGGAGGCTGGCCTGGTTAAAGGGTGGCATTTGAGAAAAGTGCTTCTGTGACAACAGTGTCACCCTCCTGTTTTTAATGCCCCAGTTCCTATTTTGAGTGCATACTGTGTGATAGTATGATAGGAGCAAAGAAGTGTTTTGCCTCCCTGGGACGCTCTTCCGATAGAGATGTTACAACACAAGGGACACTATTTTAAAGCGAGTGCAAAAGTCAAATTCCTTATCCCGGAGAGGAATATAACTATCGGGACAGGGTTTCAGGAACGAGCAGTCAAACTGCTGTTCAAAGTAGTTTCTTGTTGGCGTTAAGGGGTGTGCAAATATACTCACAGTTGTCTTCAAGGAATGTTTGATGGCAGGTATTAAATAGATCCATTCATGTGTTGATTTCAAAACAAGAAAAGCAGTCCTTCCCTCACCTTTACAACTGTGTACTAATCAACGGCAATTAACTTCTGCATTTTATTAAAAGCCGATTGGAAGTGATTTTTATTCTCCAGCTTTTCTTGTTTTTAAATCAACACATTAATGAATGGATGTATTTAAAAGGGTACATAAGGACCATTTTAATTTATTGAGTTACATGTTCCCATGTGTTGGTGCAACTGTTTACGTAAGGTGTGTGTATTTTTAATTTTTTTTTTTTTACATTTTGACCACTTTTTTAAACTTTTAAATTGCATTCCCTGCCTCAAGATGGCTCCCCACATACCTGGACCTCTCAGAACTACATTTCCCATCAACCTTCTGCTCACATATGTAACTGAGATGGATTTACTAGTGAGCAGGAGGATGATGGGAAATGTAGTTCTGCACAGCCAAAGATACCTGTTCAATTATTTTATTGCACACTGAAAATGTGCCTGCACCTTTCCCAAAGAGTTCTGCCCGCCCAACCATACGTTTCTTTTGCAGTTCAAATAAAATTACCCCTGCATTGAAACTGGGTCGAACCTACTCTGTATTTACTGTTAGGAGACTTATTCAACTGAAAGAAGCAGACCTAGATTCAGAAGAATAAAGTTCACTTAGGTTATAGCCTCAGCTGGAGCCAGGAAACATGCGAGTGGAGGATGGGCTTCAGATAACCTTGTCTGCTTCCCTGTCACTGTGAAGGATGGACTGACTTCTCTGTGGAGGTGGACAGATGGATATTCACACAGAGCAGGGATTGAAACAGCTGAGTCAGGTTCCAGTGGCCAATTGTGATTTTATATGAGTGGCCAGGGGAACCCTAATTGTACCCTGTGGAGATTTTAAAACACAGGCAATCACAAAGTCACCTGCTGTTCATTCTGCTTCTGCTAGCAATTATACCAATTATAAAGTATAAAAACAACTTGTAGTGATTACTTAATTAAACTCAATACATTTTGGGTACATGAAACCACAATTTGACCCAATTTGCCATAGCTTTAGGTAGACCTCTTTTTAATTGACCAGATGGTTTACCTAATGCATCTTTAAATTCAATATTCTACCATGCACTCAAAATACATCCTATCATGCTGGTTTCAACAGCAATTTCATGAATATCAAACTATTTTATTTATATTAAAAAAAAAAAACAGGCTATGTGAATATAGTCACATTACATTACACCGCTATGGGTAACTTCATCTACACCTATATCATAGTTTATATAAATGCATCCTTTAGATTAGCAGAAGCCTCAAAACTAATAAAACAGCACTGTGGGCATATTATTCAACTCCAATTAATTATTTTTTAATCCTAGCAGCACCAATTAATGTAGTCTCCTCCAAGTCAGAAGCATTACTGTATTGTTTGTACTGTACGCACAGGATACTCAAATGGCAACTGGGCTTGTGCCACAAAATGCCCCATTAAATCCAGACAGCCTGCTGTGTAAAAAGCTACTAGAAGTACATGTATTACAAGTTATAACGTTATCTGCACAAAAAGTTAACACTCGTTGGCATAATTCCTTTTGTATTGGCTTTAAAAATCAAAATGAGACATAGCTGCTATCGGTGGAGAATCTGGTGTTTTCACAGAAAGCAAAACAAAGGTTTTACACTGTATGATAAACTCTAAATGAAACGCCCAGCTGTCTCTGAAAGAGATGCCAGTGTAGTTGGCAGACGTTGGTTTGACTTGTCTTCGATAAAGGGCAGCACAGGTCAGAGGAGCTGATGCTTGCAGGAAGTCTGACTGGGGTGACCATGTCATGCTCTCCGACACTGTCATTCTGAACAGTATACAAACATGCATCAGGTGACAGAAGACTTGAAAGAGTGTGAAGTGTCCAGACTACCAGAAACAAGGAGGTTTGTGACTCCTAGGTAACATTACAGACAAGCCTCACTCAGTAGAAATCTTAGACTATTCACTAACAGCTTTTAGAACTACTCTTGTTAAAATCCCACTTATTGTAGCGAACAGTAATCGCTACACTGTTCCTAAACATATGTTTTTTTGCTGGCAAGATAAACCACTCTGAATTTGGGAGAACTGCAGTGGTAATGTTCATCTATAAGCTAGGTATCTTAAAAGCTGTATTGTGCATGCAGCAAGCAGGAACCCCTTGTAAACAAGCAGTAATGTTTAAATGGCATTCACATGGTTAAAAAGCTGAACACATAACCGAGCGTTGGATATTTCAGGACCGAGAAGGACAAATTGCATGACCACTGGCCCCAGAGTTGAAGGGGCTTGGTGTTGGTGGGCTTGGTGCAAAGCTCACCACTGTACTATTATTCAATTGAAAAGGGCTCCTCTCTTATATTTGCATCTTGTTTAAAAGTGCAAGTCCCTTAAAAACAGGCATCCTGCATCACAGCATTCGTTGCCTTTTAGTTTGTGTGGTACGGGCACAAAACTGCAGCTGTTTCTCCGCTGTCAAAAGCCCTCAGGCACTTTATATGGAGCCTGTGGCAATACAAATCTTCACTGCCTGTCAAAATTCCCCTGGCTATCTCTCTGGCCAGAGGCATCTGTTTCTTCACCCAGCTGTTTGGTTCAACAGGGGAAAATGGCTGTTTGAGTGAATAAAAAGGTGCGATTTGAAAGGAGACCTGCACTTTAAAACCTATTAATTGCCCTCAAAATAATACATTTGATAATTCAAATGTAGCTTGTGTTGCTTTTTCAGATATTAAGATACCGTTACACCAAGCCTATACAGCTCCTATAGATTAGGGGTGGGCATGTTCTAAATGGCTTAACTGAACCATTTATCCTCCTAAAGTAGTTCATTATTTCATTTTACCTTTCATTTAACCTAGAGTGGGATGGATGGCCCTTCAGGCCTGAGTTTGGGCAAGGCTTCCCAATGTGATATACATAACGTAGAAACTGACCATTCTACGTGGTCAAAAATACTAATATTTATATTAAGCGGCTAAAATCTGTGCTGTGGTGGCAACTTAATGAACAAAGTAAGAGCTGTGAGTTGTTACTAGGCTTGGCTTCCACCAGTAGTTGATACTTTATGGTTTTTTGTACTGTTTAAGGTTTGTCTGCAGTTTGAAAGAAAAATAGAACGCATTCCATACGAAACACACCTACTGAAGCAACTGATAGATTAAAACTACAAGGGCGTGCAAGAGCGCTAACGAGACAGAGGAGGGACTGAGAGAGAGAGAGAAGGGGAGAGAAGATCCTGTATGAATAAGTACTGTAGCACTGCTCTAATTATCATAGCGCTGCCCTATACCCTACATCTAATAATTACCCTCACGAAAA
>NC_054582.1:2604859-2631327 GCF_017654505.1 Polyodon spathula
TGTAATCAATCAATTTAATCAAAGAGGTTGAATAGTTGTTGTACTGGGTGAATATAAAAGGGAACAGGGATTGGTAATTATAATATGTGGCTTGCTTCAATTTAATCAGTGACTCACTGTAGTTTTAGTTAGTACCCTCACACATCTAATACTGTAGAATAGGCTCTTCACCGTCCCTGTCATTACTTCCTGTGAAGGTCTTATGAAATTTAAGGCACTTCCTTCTCTAAAAAATTATTAAAACGGCAATGAAAGAGCCAATCAGCCGAAAGATTCACTTTGGTAAAAATCCTGTATTATTTCAGTTAAATTTTGGTCATTTCTACAATCAGTAACATCTGAAAATCTAAAATTAGAAATCTGTAACAGCTAGCAACAGCCTGTAACTATATCACACACAGCACCCACTGATAAAGTTTTGCATGTTAACCTCAGGGTAAACTTGAAACCAGCAGCTTTTCTACCCAATAGTGTACAGATCACGGATGTAAATAGCGCTCAGTAACAGAGCATACAGTACTAGGTGCTTAGGTTTAACTATCAGCCAAGCTTGTTCAGAGTCAAGCGACAGAGAAACAAGCATTCACAAACTGTTCTGATCTGACAGCTGCCCTCTGTGATTGGTACTTCTGAGTGATGAGAGGTTCTGATTCAGGATATCTAGGGTTGGAAATCCTTAATGATTATAAAACAATGGAATGTTGCAAACACCAGGGTTTCCAATTAGTTTAAAAGTGTGTGGCACTTAAGCAAGGTAGCAGGGGGCACCAATGTCGAGGCGCGTAGCGGACAGGGTGGAGGGTTTGGAGGGGGGGTGTCCCCTCCCATTGTGAAATGTGTGAAAAAATGTATTACAATTGGCCATAGCTGTACAATGGCAATAGTAGATGCGTTATAAGGGTTCAATATACAGTATTTCATTGTACTTTTCTCGGAACTGAACACAAGTACCTGCAGTTGTACAGTACAAGAGTCTTCAAGAGGGTCTGATCTTTATACTTCCCATGTAAAACTGCTATACAGCGGTTCTACCAGAAATGCAATACACCTGTACTAGTAACACTAGACAGACCCTTTCAATACTGCTCTGGAGTGCATGCCTTGAATTTTCAAAATACATGGATTTACCACAGTTTAATCCCATTACCTTATCTTGCAAACCTAATGGTTACTGTAAGTGATTTACATTATTTTAACAGCAGATTTATACACTTGTCGCTTAATAAAGTCTTGTTTATGATCTAATCCAGGGATAGGCAAAGTTGGCTCACCCATTCCAGCTCTTTGTTCCAACCATATTCTAAATTGTTAAATTGAACCAATCAAACCCCCATCAAGGTCCTAAGAAGTTCATTATTTAATGTTACCTGTAGAACCTCGAGTGGAATGGCCCTGCAGAACTGGCACTGGGCCCCCTTTATCTAGTTTTATAACATCATAACACAACTAATACTGATAGCAAGAGCTGCTTGATAAAAAGGCTAATTCTGCCAAACAAATTACCCCTTCTCAGGAGACACTTTCAGAAAATCAAGCGATTGTCTCTGATACTAAGAATAGTCACGGCCTGCCAAGCCATGCCAGCCAAAACATGCAAAGCAGCTACTGACAGTGAGAGTCAGAAACAACTAGACACAGGGCAGGCTGTGCGTCATGTCCAAGTGATTTTATCAGAAGTGACAGAGTCTACACAGAACTACTGTTTCCCTGCATCCCAACAGACACCTGTGACAAATGCACAGCTTGAAAGCCATATTTGCATGAATCTGAATAAAACAAGTAGTGCAACATACAGAGAGTGTATTACTGGATGCTGAAATGCCACAGAAATGTGCCATGCAGAGAGTAGCACACAGTGAAGACTACACCTGCTCAAGCTGCAACGCTTGCTGTTACTGTTTTCAATGTCTCAAAAGGTCAGTTTATTTAAGGAAGAATATTAAACCATGTTAAGTCTCCAAACATTTTTGTTGTGCTGGATAAAAGAGCTATGTCGCCGTAGCGGGCACTCGCGTGATAAAGTATGCTGGAAATGAATGTGGCTTGATTTTCACTTCCTGCAGTTTTAAGCAGGATCGCTTAATTAAAAATAAATATCCTCATAGGAACCTATTAGCAGCAACTAGACTTAATTTCGCTGAGTGTAGCTCTGCACTCAGCATTCTAAACGCTTAAACCACAGCAGGTAACAAAAGTAACTGATTCAATATGTTACTATCAGCTGAGACTAACTGTTATTTCTATTTAATGACTTTTAACATGTGTAGAAGTGTTCGGTGGCTACCTGTAATCAATGTACTTTCTCTTGCACTCTTTGAATGATAGACCCGACTTGCTTTTGCGTGTCAAATCAAAGATTGCATGATAAATACACTCTCAACATGACTAGAAGCTGCCACCAAATACTTTTACACTGAAGCTGGCACAAATGTTGCCATTTACTGTATCTACAACTGTAAAGCGCTCAATAGTAGAATATGTAGTGATAACTAGAAATGCAATACTTCTAGTTACCAGAATGTGTAGACTCAATTAAACACCATTTTTCCGTTAAGGCTTCTTATTTGGAGCCTCACACTTTAGTTTGCTATCCAGCCAGTAACACTGTGGATCCATAGCGAAGCTACTAGACCTACAGTGCCGGAGGACAACACAGATCTGAATGGCTCCACTGCAGACCCGCAGGCATCCTATCAGCCACAGGGGTCGCTGGTGCGCAGTGAACCGTGGATTGCCCTGCCGACCTAATCCCTCCCTAGCCGGGCGGCGCTCGGTCAATTGCGTTCCGCCCCCTAGGAACCCCCGGTCATGCTGCTCTCCACGCGGAGCGCCTTTAATGGACGCGCCTCTCAGAAGCCCACTTGGCTTGTGTTTTTGATGCAAGTTTGATCCGCTTTTATTGTGCCTGAATAAATAATGAGTTACAGGTGACATGGCAAATCATGTGCTCATCTCAGACTAACATGCAAACTATTCTAAAAATAGAGAAACGGGCAGGGGGAATTTGAGATCATACTTGGCAATGCAGTGTTTTAGCTACACTGAATAATTTGAGCATTTTTAAACATGGATTTGCAAGACTAAATGTATAACATTTTCAATTTAAAGCTCCAGTTTATCAGATTTACAAGTTTACAGCATGTTTTACTTGTCTGCTTGCTTTCTTTCTTTGTTCATGTGTTAAAATGCACCCTTGTTCTTCTGAAAATACCCGATTCTTGTTTACAGACTCCAAAATTAGCTTCAGTTGAAGGAGCATCTGCCTACCCCCCCCCCATAAAAAAATAACCCACTATGACACTGTACAAACGGGCACATTTCTGTTGCTATCAGTAGTAGTAGTACAAGGTTCAGTGTCCTCTACAAGCTCAGAAGTAAACCAGCTTGGCTTCATTTCTTCAAATTTTGGCAATATTGATTTATAGGTCCTGTGCCTTTAACGAGAAATCAGGCACTGCACAAAACACCATTTAAACAAGGATATCGGCTAATCAGACAAAACTAGTCGTTACTGCCTGTGCTTTGGGACTATTACAGTTCTATGGAACATTACAACTAGGCTCAGTGATCTGTAGACTGAATTAAAAGGAAGCTAGGGGTGTACTTTCCTTGTAAAGGCAGACTTTTAAAAGTGCATGCTTCATTCTATTCAAATACAACAGAGGCAATGCAAACTGTATTTACTATATAGAGCAAGTCAGCATTGTGGTTACTTTATTAATGCTTTCAAAAGCTGTTTTGGACTCCTAAGTGTCACAGGGTGTTGTTGCAAACAAATATACTGAAGTTTTGCTTTTTCTAAGGTTTAAAATATTCCCCAATGTTAGCCCATCGACTATCGTCATATTCGGTCATTTGTTTACTTATGTACTGTAATGAAAAACTATCCTCTCTCTCTTCCTGTAGAAAACCACTTGGTCCTTAAATAGATGCACAGGGGTGTTAGTTGCTACATTATTAAACTAGACGAGAGAACAGTTGTATGGCTTTACCTTCAGTGTACTCACTAAACTGAAAACAGATCAAGAACAATTAAAAAAAAAAAAGTTTGTATGAGGAAGATGACTAAGAGGAACTCATATGACTTAAGACAAACATATACTAACCACCACTACCAACACTATAATGGTAAATGTTGCTGATCACTAGTTCTGTAGGTAAGTTTCACTACAATGTTCTTGCTGCAGTCATGATTAGACAGTATTGTATCATTGTATAAACACACACACAGGTTCCTTTTAAAAATTGAGCAACCGTGAATCAATATTTATTTTCATTCAATCACTAATGATTAACTGAATTCCTTCCAAATACATATTGATACAAGATCTGCTAAATTTATTGCAGATGCTTTTAATTTCCCCAGGTGCTTATAACTAAAGACCCTTTCACACTTGCATGCTGGTCTGCTACGCGACTTCACACTTCTTTGAAGAAGCAGGGTAGACCTGGATGACAGAAGCAAGTAAATGCGTGTATCAGTGCCCCGGAAGCAGCTTGTTACAGACTCTTCCATCCCAGCTCTGGACTACATTGTCGGTGCAAGTGTTGATTAGAGCAACTGTTTCTCCATTCCTGCTGCAAGCTGGCTCGTAGTGTGTTTCAATCGACAAAGATATGGCTAAACAGAAACGTTCCTTGAGGAACTGAAACCTTCACGCAGGACTGGCCATAGTTACTTCGTCCACTTACAAACGCCCATCATGCATTTCGTCTAGCTCGACCCGGCTCAAAGCGTGTCAACCCACATCCAGAGGTGGGTCGTTGCCGACCCGGGTACGACCCAGGTACGTGCTTTCACACTACATGGGATTGTGACTCGGACAGGAGCGCCAGTGTTTTATTATTTCCCAAAACAGGAAAAGCCTGCCAGCTTTCTTAAATAGGATGACAGAGAATAGCCCCCTAGAGCTATGTGACACATCCCCAGGGTATGGGTAGGGTTACAATGGATCCTCCATCTTGGCTGCCCATGTGCTACCCTTTCCTCAGAGTGCAAACCATTGCACTGACATCTGACAATGCATTGGCATTGAAGATCACTTGGTCAAGGGGGTCATATATGCATAACAGAAACTCAGAGGGTTAGGCAGACAGTCAATATAAATGTCCTAAAGTTTCATACGCATATACTGGATTATGTGTGTGTGATCACTGGCATGTTTTTTAATCTGCAGATTTATGATATCCAAAAAAAAAGGAGGGTGGGAGGGGTTGTTGTGTAAACTGCTTAATAATGAATTGCTTTACACTGATGTTCTCTCACACACATATATATATATATTTTTTTTAAATCGGAAACCTCATAAAAAATATATGGTGACTAGAACAGATTGTTTTGGTGCCTCATCAGCTTTAGGCCATGTGAGGTCTCGGTACTGTGATCAGCTATTTGTTTGTTAGCTATAATGAAGCAATCCAAAAACTTCATGGATAGGAATCATTATTCAATACAGTGCCAGCAGACCACAAATTGTGTGCAGGCTTCAATAACTGAGCTATATGAAACTGCACGATTGATTCCGCATTCAATTCATATTCCAACGCTTGACACGTTTTCACACTCGTCCATCATATTAACCCTTATTCAACTCATACATACGAATGAAATAAATAAATACTAATGTTGCAGGTGTATCTTTTTATGTTCAACAATGTGCTTAAAATGATAAGTCTGTAGGCTCCGATCCACCTACTTAACATTCAAATGTGGTGTTTATTTTTCACTTCCTGGTTCATTGTTATTTCACACCCTTAAACCTGAACAAGATTTTTCCCCAATATTGTTTCCTATTTTTTTTTTATCACAAATGGGATGAGCTGCGCCTGTGTAACCTGACTCTTCTTGACTGAGTCTAAAGTAAATTTACCCAAATCCTACCCAATGTACAGTATTTGTGACTGCGCTTACTTACTGTATTCCAAAATGGTACGGCATGGCAAATATAAGTAAATAGTGTGTGTGTGTGTGTGTGTCTATATATATATATATATATATATATATATATATATATATATATATATATATATATATATATATATAGTATACTCGTATATTATATTGTGGTGTTCTCCGATGTTAATGTATATGATAAATTATTCCGTTGCCCGGCTTCCCAGGATAATTGCCTATGGTAGTTTGAGCTCCTTATTAAATACATTTATATTCACTCGTATGTGCTCTGACAATTCAAACTTGAGCAATTTCAAGGGTTTAATTTCAAATAATCCAAATGACATTTCTATGCACCAGACCCGACTCATATCGTCTAATTCGTATTACTTCGTGCCTTATTAATGTCCTAACTAACCAGTATTTAATAATCCATATACTTTCAAACACAACATACGCGTTTGATATAATTACTTGAAAAGGGCAAGCATGTAGCATTGTAAGAATGGTGTAACGGCATACATTAATATACCGCCGGTTTACTTAGCTTTTCAGCATGTTTGCTGAATAAAAACCGCCCCCCATCATAAAACACAGTAAAAATTAATGTCTTTTAATAATTCACTTCAAAAGAAACATGTTTTTATTCATTTAAATGCTTACAGAAATGAACCCGCCATGCTTACTCAATACTAGTGTAACCGTTATCTCGGGAGTCCAAAAATACATACATACATAAAATGATAAATACATTATTATGCTATAATTTTGAAACCTACCCATAGCTCCGTCCCCCAGTTCATGGTTTTAGTGAAATGTCCTCTTTACAATCCACAGTTCGCAAAGGCGTTTGTAAATAGTTAAATCAGACGTGCTTTCTTGAGCCGCTATCCTGCCTGTGCAAAGCCGAAACCTTCACCTCATTCTGTCTTTCTACAAAATGGCCAGAAGCTGCAGCAGAGGCTCCAGACGGCCTGTGCGGGCTCCCGCGCGAAGCACTGACAGCTGCCCGGGAGCGCGCACATCGATTCGGCAGCTTTGAAAGCCAGATCGAGCAGGCAAACACAAGGGGAATGTTTAGGATAGCAGGGGTGCATATTTATGTCTGGTATCTGTATCTCACACCCCGGGTTTAAAAGTAGATGAAAACATTGGCTGTTGTTTAGCATATGATAATGTGCATTTGTGCAATCAATTTACCAGAAATTGGTTAAGCATGTTTAAAAAAAAAAAAACTGCACATCTTGTTTTTTTTGGAAGAATGCGATCCTACACATGGAAAACAGTACGCGATCACGATCTGTGTAGAATATGTATGTATGCACCAGAATCGAGAACGCGCAATTCATTTTACCTTAGCTGCAGTGTCCCTTGGCATTCATTTTGAATGAAAAAAGGAGAAGCATTTATAGGCGCATTTCAGTGTTTTGGAGTGGATGAAACTTTTTTTTTTTTAAAGGCATTTAAAATTGGAATAAGACAGAAGACTTAGTTAGTAAAGCAGTTTGACACTGAGTGACGTTTACTTGTACACTAACTGGATACAAAAAGATGGTGTTGACTGTCTGTCGTGCATAAAAACAACGCTCTTTTGCTATTTTGTTAAAGCGGTGGTGATTTTGTGGTAGCTGGTGGTCGTTTAAAGAACGATATTGCGTGTTTCATGCTCAGTAATTAGTGGTATCAACGAGAAAACAGCAATCTCGTACAAGTCAGAAATTCCTGTTTTTCTTTCTTCTTTCAATGTGCAGTTTTATCAATCTGCAGTTTCTTCGAGAAGCTATCCATTGTTAATAAATAAATAAATACATAACAGTGAATGGCTTATTAAGCAAAGTGATAACAGACATACATGACAGTGCACCTACAGTTTTACGCTCTTGCAATGCTGGTTTTGCCCAGCAAATTTGCAGCAGTTCTGCTGGGGCTTCGGTGTGACAAAGCAAGAGCGACACCTGCTGGTACAGTAAATATAAATATGAATTATGTACAGTACGTGTAATTTGAACTTAGATCATATAACCAACTACCTCACTCATTAACTGGAATATTAAATAAATGAGATTTTAAAAATAACTTTATACATTAATATTCTTCATATTTTGTAATATTCGTATTGTTCAAGGGTTTATAATATATATATATATATATATATATATATATATATATATATATATGAAGGGACAGTATATATATATTGAAATAATTTTATATAATTCAAAAAACCACCTATGAACAAATATTATATATATATATATATATTATGCATCTATATATATATATTATCATGTTGGTAGTTTTTGTACGTGCGTTGTAATTACTATGTTTTTTTTTAAAGTTAGTTCATTGTTAAATATAATTGATCTTAAACAGTAAAAACATGAACTACATGGAAATATAACCCCCCATGGGGTGCAAGTTGTTATTAATAACATTCACAGAGAAAAAATAATTAAATAAATAAATGGTTCTGTGGTAAAACGCTTAATATTTCCTGTATATTTTGTATAAAATAATTGAAGTAGAGCGGTATATTCCTGGACTATGGCAGTATATTGCTAATATCAGAAGAGATTGTTTAGTATCCAGTCCAGCGAGCTGTGTACTAGTCCCACATGCCTTAATATTTCTAAAACAGATGCATATAATAATTAATACACGACACGCACAAACCATGAACCTGACTCACTTTGCCTTTTCTCCAGAGTGTACAGTTTGCAGACATTGCAAAACAATTATAAAACACACAATATAGTGCGCCCAGCACCTGTGACTAACAGTGTATGCTAAAAACATGCCTCTTCAGAAACGCGTATTACTAACTGTTTGATTGAGTCGCAGAGCGCACACTGGTACTCTATAAAACAAATGATGTTATTGAACATTTATACTTATAAGTTACAACACCAGAAAAGAAGGCTGGTATACTTTAGCTAATACCAGTGTAATTGAGTGGGCCTTCACACTTGTGTTTGGCCGGACTGTTTACTGCGCGTACAGGTTTTGTTTCCGGGGGGGCATCATTGTTAGTGACGCTGACAGAGGTGGAAGCAGCATGGAGTGCGTTTGGTAAAGTTTTGGATACACATGGATTGCAAATAAGCGCTCGGTTTAATTTTGAGCTCATATCAAGCCAGATCAAAATACACACAATTTAAGTCATACTAGATGAAAAAGATCGGATCATCATATCACAATTCAGTGACGCTGATTTTGTTTAAAGTTACTAAGTCTGAGCAAATCGATGCATTATTTAGTTACAATACTTAACTAGCAAAAAACGGTGTACTCCAGAGACAGGTCAGTCAAATATTGTAGGAGGTTGTGCATTTCCTTTAGAGTCGCTTTTTTAAGATACCGTAGCCTGTGCGTTGTTTATTTTCTGATACAAACCTTCTCCGTCAAGGCTGCTTGTGCGGTAGTGGAAACAGTAGAATAAATCATGTCTCAAGTGGCGGGTACGGCGCCTGACAGCACCCCCGTGGAAGGAACAAAACACAACAACCAGAAAACGAAAAATAATAAGAAAAAGCAGTTCAGGACAGCTGCAGAGAAAGGAGCAACCAGGAATGTTGCTGTGCTTCCACCAAAGGCTTCTCAGCAGTTTTCAGCTAACTGGAAGGTGCTGCAAGAGGTAGGAATACATCAATAATAATAATCTAATGGAATATATATAATGCAGTTCTTTACATAGCACATCGTGCCATTTGGTGGCTACTGTATAATTGCAATAAGGATATTGGGTTGAATTGTCATCATAATACATGTAACAGTAATATGTAATCTGCAACAGTAATATGTAAATGTCTGTTAGCCTTTCTAAGAATGCCAGTTTGCATCCACATTGAGCTGCTAAACCTTGTTAGAAAGGACATGCATGTTTATCTGTATGCTGTTTTAACTTCTGACCTGTTCATGTTTCTTTAGTTGTTGAACCAGAACAAGGCGACCACGACTACAGCCCAGGAAAATGGAACCACTGCTTTGAAACACAATTCCAAGAAGAAAGAAAAAAAACTGCAGATTCAATCTCAAGGAATCCCAACGAAAGATCAAGTTGTGAAGGTCACAAAGGTGCATGCCAGCAAGCAAACCAAAGGAGACTCCGTACAGCCCCGCACCTCCGCTGAGAAGAGTGGTGGAAAGACTGGGGAGCAGAAAAAGGGCAGAGTCAACAAGAAGAGGACACATGGACAAATAACTGCAGAGGGAAACAATCTGAAAAATAAAAAGAGGAAGACCAAAGAGGTTGTGGAACACAAACCAACTGAGTAAGTACACAGACATGTAGAACCATATTATTTTATTGTGTAATATACCGCAGACGGTATGAATTTGACAAACGTTAGCAAATTTATTAATAAAAAAGTTCAATTTTGGCCACACTGAAAAAACAACAAGTTTTCATCAATCTCTGCCTTGTTAAAATGTGTCAGTGTAATTTTTCGACTGCGAGTTTCTTGTTAGCCCTACGGAATGTGTTATGGCTGCGTTCCCCTTCAAGTAGGTCTGTCCTCTTTGTTAAACCACAGGGCGGATATCTGGTTTGATGATGTGGATCCGGATGACATCGAGGCAGCAGTCGGAACTGAAGCTGCAGATATTGCCAGGAAGAGGGTGGGGGTGAAACAAAGCAAGTCACAGGAGCTGGAGAAATCACTGGTGAAGGACCATGGGTTTGAAGGGTGAGTTTAAAGTGTACTACTGATATACAGACCAGTGGTGTAGATATGTGTATCTTTGGATCGGATTGTCCTGGGTTTTCTTTCATTCTTAGTATGTACTAATGGGCCGTCTAACTGAGAACTGCAGGTACATGCAATCTGCTTTTAATAGGAGTTTTCTTCATAATCTGAAATAAAAACTGGTACCGAGTTCAAATCAAGTGTTTCTCCTTGATTGCAATGGAATGGTATGTCTCTGGTGATTGAACTAATGAAGCGTTCTCATTTTAGTCTGACCAAAGCTGTAGCCATGGACTGTGAAATGGTGGGGGTTGGGCAGAGTGGTGAAGACAGCATTGTGGCTCGAGTCTCCATTGTAAATCATTTTGGAAAATGTATTTATGATAAATACGTTAAGCCTACAGAGAAAGTAACTGATTACAGAACTGCTGTCAGTGGCATCAGACCACAAGACTTCAAAAAAGGTTAGTGGCTGGATGTTTTCTTAATGGCAATAGTTATTTTGTGAAGTTTGTTTAGCTGCAGGGGGTGGGGAGGCAGTCTGCAGACTATTAGGGAAAACTATTCACCTACTTACAATTTCTAACGTTATTTTGTTTTATTCCCCCTCTCCAGGAATAAATTTCAAGGTAGTTCAGAGAGAGGTGGCTGATATCATACAAGGAAGGATTTTGGTTGGCCATGCCGTACATAATGATCTTAAGGTAAGCTGCTGGTCTTCTATGTTTAAATGTTGTTTTAGTTATGGTGCGAGGGCACTGCATTACTATACTATCTCTGTACATTTATATTTAGACTCCATCTAAATAAATAAATATTGCTAATCTCAGGTGCTTTGCTTAAGTAAAAATATGTACCACATATTATAATCAGAAGTTGCATTTCCTTTGTTATTCACCCATTTCATAATCTACCGTGATATTCAATCAACTGCTTTACGTGATCAGAATTATACACATGATCACATGAAGAAGTTTTCACAGGGTTTTTTTTTTTCTTTATACGTTTTCATTATTTCTGTTTGTTGCAGATTTTGTTTCTGGATCACCCCAAAAGAAAAATTAGGGACACACAAAAATATAAACCATTCAAAGCAATAGTACAGGTAAGATGCATATTGTATTAGAAAATATGAACATTTCTATTGAAGAAAGGAACATTTGAAGTTTTGTTATGCTGAGACATGTCAGCTGAGCCGCTTTTGGCAGCTGAGTTTCTTCTGATCTGTGCATCTTTTTTGTTGTTATATTTGTCAACAGTGTGGACGCCCATCACTTAAACTTCTCTCTAAGAAGATTCTGAATGTTAAAGTCCAGGAAGGTGAACACAGTTCTGTAAGTACTGTTTATTTTCTTTTTTTTTGTATAACCTTATGAACATTTACCAGCCTCTGTGGCCAATTGGTATTTGTCAGTGATATTTGTATGCTTGAAATGTCCTTCAAACTAGTGTACTAAGAACTCAATTGGTACTGTACTATATCCTTAAGAATTCACAACACTGTGATGACAAACCAGAATACTATTAAAGGGTTCCCATACAATGGAGTACAGTAAATTAAGCATTCTTTCTTCCTACCATTAGTGATAGTATGTGTTTTTATTTTAGTTGTTTTTGGCTGTAGATACTTTGGATAGACCATTTTCAAACCTTTATTTGTTTGGTTTATTTTTTGCCAGGTTCAAGATGCCCAAGCCACAATGAAGTTGTACACTTCAGTGAAAAAACGTTGGGAAGCAGAGCTAAAAGCCAGACATAAAGTGAATAATGTGGCAGAAAAGGAGGGCAAAAAGGGCAAAGGGAAACGGCCTACCGACCACTAATAAATACATTTACAACTGTTGCTGCAAACCCACGTTCCCAATGGAAGGGAACTGTCTTGAGCTGAAGAAATCGCATGGTCTTCATGTACTTCTGGTTATGTGCTTGTAGAACAGACAATTGCCAGCAAGAACACAGCGCAAGCCATATATTCTGTAACAGATATTTTCACACAAACTGTAGAATATTGGTTTATTTTACTCCCCCTTATGTTGTCTGTTGAGCTAAAAGCTCTGGGAAATCGTTAAATATGGTTTAACTGAACTGAGACCAATGGAATGTGTTGTGTTTAAAACATGGTTCACCATAGCCACTGTATGGACAGCATACTGCTTCTTCATAAAAAGTTTAACCCTACCATTAAAAAAAAAAAAAACTGAAACAAATGTTATTTATGTAAGGAGGAGAGTGATCAAATGGTTTGCTTTTTATTCACTGCTTGATAGACCAAAAAGAGAGCTTTGTTAAAATTGTTTTAAAATAGTTTACCATGCATCGTTAACAGAGAGTGAATTCCCACATCCTCATCCAG
This sequence comes from Polyodon spathula, assembly GCF_017654505.1. NCBI lineage: Eukaryota > Metazoa > Chordata > Actinopteri > Acipenseriformes > Polyodontidae > Polyodon > Polyodon spathula. Next base: position 2,617,791 of record NC_054582.1, read on the forward strand.
GTCCCTTGTTTATTATTGCTCATAATATTCTGGAGTATTCTCGTTTGTGCTGTCCCGTGGAATGTTATGGTATACAAGAGACAAACGGATTCCAAACATCCCCATGAAATTCTTAACTAAGAACATTTCTTTTTTAGAAAGACCAGGGGATAAGATAAGCTGGAGCATGGGTCTTATGTCTCTGAAAAGTACCCCAGCAACATCATTTCATATTCTTTTTTACAGATGCCAATTCTGTCAGTTTTGCATTTTTGAAAGAGCAGATTTAGCCATCACAACAATTTCCTGGAAGAAAAAAAAACAATAAAGTCCTTATTTTCATGCATTTTGAATGAGTAAAATGGTCTTTATCAGCATTGTATTGTTCTTTGAGACTCCTACACTTTTCTCTGTACGGGAAGAACACATAATGGAGTAGTGATGGCCTTAAATAATCTCCCCTTCTTATTTTTTCACTGGATCATATTTTTTAATCTGCCTTGCCTTCATTCAAATCCAACCACAGAATGACTGGGTGAAGTACCCGTGAGGAAGGTGGTAAACCCACTCTAATCCTTTTTCCTGGAATAACTACAGTACTCCATGAGTGTTCAGAGAGTTGCATCTATTGCCAAACTAGCAGAAACCTTGAAGAAAAAACAAGCATTAACAAATACTGTTTTACCTCATTAGATGCAAACTTAATTTGTATCTGCTTAATCATCTCCTTGAAAGATATTAACTCTGGCACCACTTCATCTGAAACAGAAATTGCAGTCAGCTTTTAGTGCTAAATTATTTGGTAATTCCAATTTTTTTTATGAGTATTAACTTTTAATTGTTCGTGCATTTTTTACACACCTAATTAAGGGAGAGAAATGCTGGAGTAAGCAAAAGAAATGAATATATGCAACAAACAAAAAAAAAGTATAAATATATAGGAAAACCTACCATACTGCACCATCTCAAAAAACAGAGAACAGATATTCTCCACCACCTCTGTATCATCAGTGTGATAACAATAGACCTCTGCAACCACTTGTAACCCACTGGTTCCAGCAGGGGGCAGGAGCACTCTGAATGCTGCCAATTCTAAGGGAAAGAGGAAAATAACTGATTTAGCAGGCAATCCTTAAAATTGCAGAACAGAAATCACAGCTGGTTTGCAAGTAAAGTAGTTAATTATTGTCATCCTTCTGACAGCAGTCATAACACATTACAGAAATATGGCCAAACCAACTTGCTGACAACACTAGGACTGGGGCTCCTGAGTGGCGCACCCAGTAAAGGTGCTCCAGGCTGCAACACTGAGCTCCCAGGGGGCGGCACACAATTGGCTGAGCGTTGTCCAGGGGGGAGGGTGGCTGGGCGCCTGTGGCCTTGCCTGTAAGCTGCCCAGAGCTGCGTTGTCCTCCGACACTGTAGCTCTGGGTTGGCTGCTTGGCAGGCCTGCAGAGTGAAAACAAGCGATCAGCTGACAGCACACGCTTCGGAGGACAGCGTGTGTTCGAGTCAGTGCAGGGGTGGTAGCGGGGAACTGAGCCTAAAAATACAATTGGACATTTCAAATTGGGAGAAAACAAACAGTAAAATCAATTGGCAACTACTAAATAAAAAATAAAAAATAGTAATGCACTAGACTTGCATGCATAATTAGATGTTTGATTTGTATAATATTGGTACCCAATGAGTCCTATTTAATTGTATAAGTAGCAGCAGTATTTAGACACACTGGTGGATTAGATCAATTGAACAGACACCACCTCCTTAGAAAAAACTAGATGCACCTGAAATTCTCACAAGACTTGCCAGGGCTAAACAGGCTTTTTTCACCACGCCCAGCCTGTCTCTGTGGGTCTTGAGAGCATCCAATAACAGAAGAGCTGCTGCTTCACAATGCTCCTTTGTTAAAGTGCCTTTAAAAACAAACACGTGACTGTGTTACTGTACATCACCAGCAGCTTGCAAAAGTTCTCTCCCCTAATTCATTATCAAAAAAACTTACAGAAATGAATTTAAAACATTGACTTCTAATTTTACAATTGACCTCCGCTGAATATAGAAACTTAAAAAAAACCTTTCCTTATTTATAAACTCTATCTGATAAATCACAATTCTGTTTGCTATAATACTACTTCTGTTTTCTGGCTATTCTAAGTACATCAAAGGTTGTAAGCTATTTTAAGTTCTTGTTCTTTGGACAAAAGGGACTTATTCTCAGAAACAATAACTATGTTCTTTCACTGAAATAAGCTTCAGCTTACTATTAAACTCAAATTTATCTTTAACTAGTCAGTTATTTCTTACTGTTTATTTGTTCCTAAGCCCTGTACATCTCACGTTTTTGGTTTTGGTTTGTAACTAGTTCTGTAAAAGAAAGTTAAGAAAAACTCATTGTCTCACCTTGCAAAGTCAATGACCAGAGTGCAGAGCAAACAGACTCCATCAGCACCTCATCATGGAGGTAAACTTCTCCTGCGTTGCACACAGTCAACAGGGCGCCCTCTGCTGATGCTATTCTAGCACAGTGTCCTGGAAGTGCACAGAGTGGCATTTTAGTTGAATGTTTTACATGTTCATTAAAATAAAGTTCTAATGTAACAATAGCTTGTGTGATACATACCTGTATTAAGAGAAGTCTTTAGGGACATCTCACAGAGTCCTGTTACTGGTAATGCTAAACAATTACATTTACTTCTCATTTAAATGCATAACTATAAGTTGCTACTGGACAGAGATCTCTATAATAATGATCTTACCATTCAACACTAAGCTCCAGAGAGCTCCACAGCAGGACATGCAGATATCCCTGTTGTCTATGAACGTCCTCATTGCTTTCAACAGCTCCTGGATACCACCTGCCTTGCCGATCTTACCTGCTGACACTTCTGAAAACCACATAGATAAAAGCAGGTTCAGCTTTACCATTTTCACAATGGAAATACCAACTGTACTTAATCCCATTATTGTAGAGTGCATGTAGGGTGCTTGCATCTACTGTTTTAAGTTGAAAGATTCTATATCATATTGCTATAATGGAAGCATTGCTTCTGTTAAACACAGCCTTCTATTACCCACCGTTCCCTGAGAGAATCATGAGAACATTTAAAGCGAGTGAGAGCAGCTCCTGGTTGGTGGAATGGGTTCTGACAGCATCCAGCACAGCGCTGATGACCTTGTCACTGGACATCCACTCCTCCTCCATACTGTGCTCCAGAACTGCAAACAAACAGGGCCGAGCCAGAGTCATTACACTTTCCATTACTGTACACAAGACTTAAAACCAGCTTTATGAGTTTTCATAACAAGCCTAGAAAACCTCAAGCTCACACCTGCTAAACAAGTTAAAATATGCTAAGTGAAAATATAATTCCACCAAGTGGAGTTCAGACAGATGCTTTTGATAAAAATAAAAAATGATTTACCACAAGTATGGTGTAACAGACCCCTGTTAGCAGTGTTCTCAGACTACCTTAGGTAACTGTAGACATGCGAGGTTCTTGGGGAATGGGAGGAAGAACAGAGAAGGACTACAGGGCAGAGTAAGGTAGAGCCATCAAATCAATACCTGCCACAAAGAGACGCTGCAGGATCCTGCAGGCCGTCAGCTGCACTTCCACACAGTTCACATTGCTCTTCATTGTTGAGGTAACGGCTTCCAGGACATCTGAGATCAAGGAAAACACTGTGCAGTACAAGAAACAATATTGTTAGGGGATGAGTCATTTATACTCACACATTTCATTTTAAACTTTCGTCTGCTAACCACCTGTTTATATGTTTCCTATAAGCTCCTTTTGATTCCAGGTGCTTATTTCTTATATCACTCCCTCAGAATCTTTTATTTGGATTAAAATTCAGTAAATCCAACAGAATAATTGTTCTTCATTCTGCAATGCTAACTGCCAAGACTGGTGCAACGCTTTGGAAACCTGTAGGGGTTTCCAAAGACTTTTTAAAGCCACAGAATAAAGCCATATATATATATATATATATATATATAGATATATATATATATATATATATATATCTATTATATATATAAAAAGACACTCACTGTCTTGATCTGCTTTTAGCAGGTCATTCATAGCCGAGATCTGTGCTTCCTCTATATCGTTGTATTTCTTCATGAATTCTAAAAAAAGGAATGGGGAAAATGCAAGTCATTTAAATCAAAAATTGCATTAAAAATGTATTCAAATCCTGCTTTTTTTGAAAACTTCAATGAGGGTTCCCTTACCTAGCACCTGCTCAATTCCAGCCTCACAGAGAGCTCCTGTTACCCCAGGTAGCAATTTCTTTTTCAGCCCTGATAGTGGAGAGTCACACAAAGTCAGGCAGTCCTTAACATAAGGGACACTGACCAGCTCTCTGCATAATAAAAACAACACAACAAACATCTAAAATAAACACATTGTGTCACAATTCCTTGAGGACCGCAGAGAGGCAGGCTTGGTTTAGCATCTTTTCAAACACTTCACTCACAGTGTGGTAGCTCTGTGGTGTGGGTTTCTCTGTAACATCCACTTCAGTAAAGAACACAGGGCAGGGGGTCTATCTAGAGTCTGAAGGAAAGTCTCCAAGTGCTCAGAAGCCTGCCTGATCTTCTGCAGCAGTGACAGAGCAGCCTTTTCCTGAAAAAGAGTGCACGCCGTTACATTGCTGTCAAAAGTCTCTAAAACACAGAAATATCAATTTAAACAAACAAGACAGACAACTTTTTTAGTGTTTTGTACAGAATTTGAGGTTGTCAATCACGAACTAAAATATTGTATTATAAATAAAAGCTAATTATCCGTGTTCTCCTTGGACATTTCCAAACTTTTATCAGGTATTTGTTTTCAATTCAATTGTGTTCTTATGACAGTGCTCCTTCTACAATACGTACATCCAACTTGTGACATGTCAGCATTTCCAGAAAGATACACCCCAAGGACCACACATCAGATTTTTCACTCCAGTTCCACTGCTCTAAGGTTTCTGGGGCCATCCAAATTTTTACACCTGCCAAGATAAAGCAAGGAAGACAGGTCAAGAAAACAACTATTCCAGCTGATATCTTCCTCAGTGTAACACTAAAAATCACCAAAAAGTTTGTCTACGTGGTTGCTTTGGTCAGTATATACCCTGCAAACATAAGACAGAGCTAGAGCATTTTAAAACACTGGGCAATTACTCCTGATTGCATAAGCCACCCACCCATGGTTTCAAAGGATTACCCCTAAAAATAAGTGACTGATTCAATCTAGCTGGATTGCCTAGTACTGTAACAAAATCAAGCTGTGGTTTATCCCTGTGGTGCATAGCTGGACCATTCTTTTATTTTAGGTGAAAATAACAATGATGGCTCTGCTCTTACTTTCTTTGATTCGTATCTTCAGCTTCAGTTCATCATCAGCCATGGAGTGAACCTGGAAATCAGAGACTTGGAAGGACAAATCTTGTTTCAGCAGGATGTTTGACGGCTTGAGGTTTCTGTAAAGAAGAATAAATACATTCAATCACTTTTACATAAATGCTCCAAGAAATCCTAAAAAGCTTTACTAAAACTATTGCTCCAGTGACAAGTTTAAAAAGAGCTGTACAGTACGTAACTTGCAAAACTTAATAACCCAAGGTGATTCCACTGACCTGTGTATGATGTTCTGTTTGTGAAGGTAGGCTAAAGCATCCACCATTGAACCCAGCCATCTTCTGATCGCCTGGTGAATTAAAAACAGTAAATATACAATGGTGTTTCAGAACCATCTGAAGCAAGAGTCCAGTTTTTTAATGTGGTTCACCCATTCAAAATGTGCTGGGTCAAGGTTATGAGATAAAATGGGGCTTTTGATGAATGTGTGTGAAGAAAAGATACAGTACGTCACATATAACAATGTGTGATAGAAATATGCATAAATTGCAGAACTAATGAGATCTAATACATTCAGAGTTCAAAATAAATCCATTTACAGCCTTTTTATTCTGAAGGCTGCAACACTGAATAACTGAATCATTTTCTTATCTTGTAGGAAAACAATAAACAAAGCTTTTTGAAGGCATGTTTTATGTTTATAATATGCAAATTTACAGTGATTTTGGTGGAACTGTAGGATTCTTTTATATAAAATCAACTCAGGGTTGATGCTCAACCATCTTCAGTTTTCTTGAATTTCTGGAAAGCAAACCAAATGAGAAAAATGTTCTAATTAGGATTAGTGTAAATCAGTCTTTAGGTTTACAGCTGCAGATATAACCTTTTCGTCTATGTGTTTCCTTCTGTCCCTATGTGCTTTGATCGTCGCAGACAGATTCCTCATGTAAGAGCACTCCATCACCAGACACAGGGCAATAGAGGATATCTAAATGGGAAAAAAAAAAGATATGCTTACAAGACAGGCAACTCTGACTCACAATGGTAGCTGGCTGGAAAGTACCTAGTATTAAAGTTGTTATTTCTGGTTTGGTAACATTATTTGGGGTGTTTTTCCTTTCAGAAGCAAGTGTGCTGTTAATGATTTAGAGTAAAGATCTTTGAGAATCTAGTCCAGGTTTTCAAGGTGAGATAGGCGATGTTGCTTCAGAATGGGTTAACGTTTAAGAATAACAGTATGAATAAATACGATTATAGTACTTTAAAAAAAAAAAAAAGCCATATTTATTCTGATCTTCTCTGGGTTTTAAATTTCTAAGCACAGTAAATGAGTAAAATCATTGTTACTGTATAAATAATCCCAATCTGGTGACTATACAACTTTCTCCCCATACCTTTCTGTCCCACATGATGAAAATCTCCTTGTAACCTGTGACATGTGGATGATGCATCTCCAAAAGGCAACGAGCCTGCAGACACAAATTTAACAAGTGAAAGAGGTTTTACTTTTTACAGGACAGTTCACACTACAACAGGGGTTAAGTAAATTGGCCCAAAGACCAGAAGAGTCCATAAACTGCAGTTCCAGAATTGTACTAATTAATCAGGCTTCCACTGCTGTTTACTTTACATCTGCCCCAGCAGTTGAAAATGGAGCTTGGCTGTCTTTTATTAGTTGTCTATTATTTAATTAATTGTGTTTCATATTATCACTCTTCTGCATTTAACATAGCATCCATCCTAGCCCAATGAGCTCATGTTGACAGAAGAGGTCGGTAACCATTACTGTACAGAAAGTGTGCTATTATGAAGATCTATTTCTAAGCACAGATAACCACAATCACAGATTGTCTTACCTCTTTTAATGCTTTGTTAGCCTCCCCCTCATCAAGAAATTCAACCTGCAGGAGATATTGAATGCATTAGAAATATGTCAAAAGGGAGTAGCCCAACTGGTCAAGCAAGGTAACAATGAAAGAGGGGAAAGATTGCTTATGTTTGTGCTGTCTGGGCACTTGGTATCACCTACCCTTTTCATTGTGTAATCCCTGCCATCCCTTCTGTTCTTTACAAATAAAATATTTCCATATACTCCTGGATCCATCTTATACAAAATCTATTACGGAAACAAAGGGAGAAAAAGTGAATTAAGCCAATGACAATGCGACTGTGGCACAAAGAAGCAATTGTGTTGGAAATAATTGAGATGCAACAATTTAGAATGTGACGGGTATCTATCCAGTAATTCAAGTGACGTTATAAAGGTCTTTAAATTTATGACGCAAGCACAGTACAATATATATTATTTAGGTCTTATATAATAATAAATGGTGTAGAAACCTTATCTTCATTATGTACTGATATGACAAGTTTAATTTACAGAAAATGTGTATAATTTTTTGCTTTCTACAATATATTAGCAATATCCAAAACCAACATAATTTTGCAGTTTCAAATTTTTCAATTCACATTTTATTATAAAAAAAATAATAATACCAAAAGTTACAAAAACATGAGGCTTCCGTGGATCTGTTTTTGCAATATAGTAAACACTGTTTACCTCGTATTTTTCCATGTTTAAAGTTTCTTTAAAATTAAAACAAAATACAGTAAATTCAAATCTCTCCGTCGCCGAGTTTGTCTTTATTGTGTTGCTTGGATACCTAATAATGCAAAACACAAGCGCACAGACCAATCTGTTTGTGCGCATGCTCACACGTTCTTATTCAAGTCTAACAAGAGCGCGACTATACTGCTGCACTGTCAAAATACCCTAAAGTGAAAATGGGTTACGCGTTAGGGGTGTCTTTGCAATAAAGAAGGAGACTTCCCAGCAATGAAAACGGATACGATTCTTGGATGTTGCGGATATAAAAAAAAAACCACTGTCACACTGTGTTGCAAGCGCTGCAACCATTGCACAACAAATGGCTTGCAGACATTTTTTGACAATTGCTGAGCGGCAGAATTGAGTGCTGTCACAAGGCGACGGTGAAGGGATGAAACTATCTCGCCCATTTGCTGGGAATTGTCACCAATATTTAAAAATGTATTTTAAATAAAACCAAACCCTATTGATCCTTGGTAATGTCACTTTTATAAATCTTGGAATGTCTCCAGTCAGGTGTGTCTTAATGTGTGCAGAAAATGGTTTTACAGTATATTTCCTTCACTATTTTCAAAAACAGCAGCCAAGCTGCAGTCAGCATTTCATCCTTGGTGAGCAGACGACCAGGTAAAAACAGAACTGAACCCACTGTACCCAATGTGTTGCCCATTACTGGAATTACCGCAAGATTTTTTTAGTGCCCGTTTATATGCACACTTAACACAAATGAAAAGTACCACTATACATAGCGTTAAATGTAACACAATTGGTCCTACTGTCAAAATGTTTTACCTTTGATTCATATTTTCTCTAGACTGTTTACAAACACTATCTTGGTTAAACATATAGCTGATACATGTATGTTGTCTTTTTTTTTTTTTTTTTATGAACGTTTGTCTATGCGTGCTATTTTGGAATTTCCCGCGTTTTTTCCCCCAGTTGGGTTGCTGCATTACACGCTACAACCTACTTAAAACTTTCCACCTCTAAACAATCCCCAACACCAGCCAACAAAAGCTGCTTGTTTTTATATCCTGGTCGAGGAATTCACTGGCTATCAATTACATGGTTTATCCCTCGACTGCTTTCTGCACGGAGTTTAACCTATGCCTGTCCGACAGCTAATTTGTCAATAAATGATTATCTGTCAACCATGCATTCTAACGAGCTATTTGTTTGGCAGAGACGAAACGCAAAGCTCGAACCTGACAACCTACATTAAAACTATAACACTAAAACACGCATAAATAAGAACAGTAATATTAAATATAAACACACAGGGGCGGAGGGTACCCCCTCACAGGGGCCTATAACAGAGCTGCCGACAGAGAGGGAAGCTCGGGTGTCGTCATTAGTACAGCCCCCCCATAGAGTACCGTTTTAAAAGGCAATTAATGTTCATAACGCTTCTTTCAAAAGTCACACTTCCCTGATTTCCAGACCAAGATAAAAAAAAAAAAAGTCAAACTGGTAACTGGTCAAGCATTGCAACCAAGAGAAGTGAAAAAGAAAACCATCCCAGGAGCTTCCCCGCTCCCGTTTAAAACCACAGTCCTTCTCTCGTTCCAACAACCCCAATAGCTGTCTCCACTGCCAGTTTCAACCCCTTGAAACAGGTTCTCAGTCCTTTTATCCCCTGTGCAATATTTCCTTATTGGCTCGCATCCTGCACGAGGATAATAACATCACTTGTCCTCAGCTGGGGTTTGTTAAACTGTATACAGACACAGACAGCACTGGGGTATGAATGAACGCGCTGGTCCACAGGTTTATTGAAAAATAAAAGGTTTAAACAGACAGGAAACATAACATTTATACAAATCAAAAGGCACGATGGCCAAAACAAACAGACTAACAAACAGACACAGAACACAACAAGCATCCTGCTGGCCTAAACTAGCAATTTAGCCCTATCCAGGCTGTAAACAATAATAACAAAGTATTGTCTTTTCATACAGTAAACCATACATTTTAAATAATAATACAACAAATACAAATATAACATAACACAAAATAGAAAATACGTCCAGGGGCTGGCAGTATCCCATCACAACCTCGTAGCAATGGTGCAACTGGTATAGCACTCAAGGAGGATGATGCCTTCAGACTGCTGAGTGCTAATCAGTTGGGAAACGAAGCTTGCAACATATTCATTGAAATCAGCTACACAGCAAAACAGCGATTATGTTTGATCCCATCAAGAAAATGAGGTTACCTACATTTGCTAATATTAACCAACCAATGAAGTACAAAACAGGGAACGAGAAGACAAAGTTGATCAATGCTGATGGGGAGGTCTTCAGCAGATTGTTGATTGCTGCCAGCAAAAGAAAGATTCCTCGACCCTCACATGAGCTGTCCGCTGTTCCCCTCTCACTACTCTCACCTCATGTGTTCTCACATGAGCTGTCCCTTTTTGACAAAAATTTGTGACACCCTTCCAAAAACGATAAGGTATAGATAAAATCTTTTTGGTAAAAAAAACTGACATATAATCTGAGGAACATTATGAACATTCTTCAGCTGTTTGATATGAGTACAACTGTTTTTATCTAAAAAAAAAAAAAGTCCCTTTGCACTGACTTGAAAACATGTTAAATATTTAATTAGGAAAACAACTTGAGTTACAGAACAGTCTGTGAAGTAATCAGGCAGGTGTGGCCATACCTTCAGCAGAACAGGGCTTGTTAGTCATGGAAGTGAAATAATAAAATAAGCATTTACACAGCAAGATTTTATTTTAACAACTAAAAAACAAACATATGCCAACATTGGCGCAGTTTCCCAACCACTAAAAAAACAACATTGCACCAATATTGGCTTGACCTACAGCACTTGAATATAACATCGGCACAAAAAACAGAGAAGGGGTAGAGGTGGATAGGACAGGGGGTAGAAGAAGAGAAAAGGAGATGAAGAAGTGGTTCGAGAAGGGGAGGGGGTGATGGTATGGAAAGGATCAGCTTCTGGAGAAAATCAGGTCCTGCTGGAGGCCAGCTTTGTGAGTAGGAGGCAAGGGGGAGAGGTGGAGAGAGTGAGGAGAGAAGGACTGGGATAGCAGAGAAAGTCATCGTGGATAGAGTGGACAAACTAGCAGTTAGGAAGCAGAAGAGGCAGGGTGAGGTTGTAGACAGTCTTTAAAAAAAAAAAAAACAGCACAACTTGTGTAAAGACCTCACGGACCATCTGTTTATATCACCTGGACTTAAAGACCACCTGTCAGTAAAGAACACACTTTCATGAAAAGGTTAATTCCAGTTCCCAGCTGTAAAATTCTCATGTTGCAAGATACCTGACTTTTACTTTTAGTATGTCTGGTTCGTGATTGACTATGCTTACGGGAAACTCTGGGGTTGTGATGCAATTACTCGCAAAGCAGGATGGAGAAGTAAACTCGTGTTGAGTTTATAACAGCTTGGACAGAGATCGAAGACCCAGTCAGCCAGACAGCTGACTGGGCTCTGAGAGCATGGGAGACGCTAAAGAACCACTGATTGGAAACGGCAGGCGCTCCTCCTACGGTGCTGTAGCTGCCGAAAATGGTCCCGTAAGAACAAGGTAAAAGCACTATTTGTGAGAAGTCATTCTTTACTTCTCGGTGCTGTACAAATACTCAGAGCCAACTCAGTGTACGTTGTTGTACTTTACAAATCGTCTGTAAAAAGTCCTAAATCTATTAAATACCTAAATGTACTTTAAAACATATATTTTAGTAACACTGCTGAAGTTTTTCAAATTATTCTGTAGTGCTAGGATACATGCAGTAGATAACATTACTGGACTTAAATGTTGTTTAGTGTTTCGCAAATGATATTTAAAAAATGTAATGTAAACACGTAAATACATTATTGTATTATAATTATTTTATATAAGTTTATTTAGGCAAAATAGTTTCTTATGTAGCGTCTCGTTTAAATTACAGGTGCATTAGCAGTACAGTAGCCATATCACCAATAGTCCCAGGGAAATGATTAATGAATAAAATAAATAAATAAATAAATAAAATGAATTGACACATAAATGTCTGCTGCTTTATAGGACAGTGTAAATATTTGCGACCAAAATATTTGGCGAATCACACAGAAATTTTGGCTACCTGTTGCAATATACGAAGTAGGTATTGTCAGCGGAATTTGGTTTCGTGTCAAAAAATGTTTCTGTTTTTATCATAAGCAAAAAAGCACATAATAAAAGACTTACAAATATTTATTTCTTTACAGAATAATTACATGATTTTAGCCATACAGAGACTAAAACATACATGGACATCATCTCAAACAATGTAACAAACTGAAACAGGAACATGATTTCATGCATGAGTAGTCAAGCAGATGGGTTACTGTTTGAATGTTCCTGTTTGCACAATATCTGAAAATACAGTCTAACAAAACGACTGTAATAAAACAATCAAACACACATGCATACTGAAGTGCATGCAAAAGACTTTTCTAAGCGTTTTGGCTGATGTTTTTGTAGAAAAGTAGTGCTGTAGTGCTCTAGTGCTGCAAATTTGGGAAACTTCCGTAAAAACAAATATAGTTTGGGGAACTAGTTTCTTATGCATCTATAGTTCACATAATGATGCAATGATGAGTATTTATTGTAATGATTAATACATATCAAAATATCAGACAGACTCAAGATTTAAAAGCCTTCAATGAAATATGAATGATATATGATAACCCGTTACTTATGGTATGGTGCAGTAATTAGTGACGACAATTAGAAGAATGGAATTAGAATGATTTGTTTTATTTCCTGGTAAGGAGAAAATGTGCAGCACCTCCAATGAAGTCTGTTAGTTTTGTTATCTCTCTCCTCCCTTGCTGTTTTTAATAATAACCAGTTTCTGACTTCTTCCTTAATGGAATGAATGGCTTTCAGGAAGGAACCTTGCAGAATTCCCAGTGGAGTTTGAAATTGAAGTTGTGTGAGTTTGCACAAAGCAACAAACAAACAAATTCAAAGTGATTGCAATTCAAAACTGTGCTTATGCAAACATTATTCTAAATTGAGAGGGGTTGAGCCCAGTTCCCAGACTTTGACAGAGGGCAGACAGAAGGCTCTTGCTGTAAATTTCCAGCAGGAATTGGAGGCAGTAATTAATGAGGAAGGGTTGTTGGAGAGTCCTATATATACAGCACCATCCAGAGCCCCTATCTAATTCAAGAGTATTCAAGAGAAGTGAAATAGGGATGCCAGGATAAATCATGTGCACTAGTCAAATATGGCTTTTTTTTCCACAGCAATGCCAAGTTGTACCTGGCTGTGTTTTCGGCAGTTCTGGGGAACTTCAACTTTGGGTTCTCGATGGTCTACACATCATCTGTTATACCAGACCTGCTAAACTCCACAAACCCCAACCTAAGAATGAATAACGCTCAAGTTGCATGGTTTGGGGTAAGAAAAACATGACACAGTTAGTTTAGATTGTATCCAACTTGAAAGGGGCTGATGGAGAATGGTGCTGTAAATAATGTTTCCCTGCCTCTTTAACTATCTATTGCTTTACCCCTAAGTTTCAGTATTCATTGATTTATACATTATATCTATACATGGTAAAGTTGTTTAAATGGGCTTTATGTAGTAATTAAATG